>NC_054556.1:2296287-2508787 GCF_017654505.1 Polyodon spathula | reverse complement strand
TCCATTACTGAACTCCACATCCATCCCAAACAGGGCTGCCCTCTATCGTCTCCTTGTTCTCCCTTCACCCCGTGGATACTGGAGGAGTCAACAGCCTCCCTCCCTTCCTCAGAAACTCTTTTGCATGTGAAAATTTCAAATTATTTATTTCACCTATCAGCTCAGAACAGATTTTCATATACCAGTACTGCAGTGACCCAGGGAATAGGGAGCTGTAAATAATTAAGGATTTAAACATCCTTACATGCTGTATATTAGCATATGAGTTCATGCAATTTTAATTGAAACAGAGCCAGAATTTCACTAAAGATGGATCTTAAAATAGACCAATTTCTCTCTCTCTCTCTCTCTCTCTCTCTCTCTCTCTCTCTCTCTCTCTCTCTCTGTATCTATATATATATATATATATATATATATATATATATATATATATATATATATATATATATATATATATAATCTAGAGCTCATCTTAGGGAGTCACAAAAAATTCAATTAACAAGAATGAATAGCCTTGGCACCAGCTTCAGTCAGTCAAGTGTAGATAAAGTGACACAGGCCTGCCTGTGCTCTCTTCAGCTCGGATATTAGCACTGCTGTGCTCTATTCAGCTCTGATATTGACAGTGCTGCGCTCTCTTCAGCTCTGATATTGACAGTGCTGCGCTCTCTTCAGCTCTGATATTGACAGTGCTGCGCTCTATTCAGCTCTGATATTGACAGTGCTGCGCTCTATTCAGCTCTGATATTGACAGTGCTGCGCTCTCTTCAGCTCTGATATTGACAGTGCTGCGCTCTCTTCAGCTCTGATATTGACAGTGCTGCGCTCTCTTCAGCTCTGATATTGACAGTGCTGCGCTCTCTTCAGCTCTGATATTGACAGTGCTGCGCTCTCTTCAGCTCTGATATTGACAGTGCTGCGCTCTATTCAGCTCTGATATTGACAGTGCTGCGCTCTCTTCAGCTCTGATATTGACAGTGCTGCGCTCTCTTCAGCTCTGATATTGACAGTGCTGCGCTCTCTTCAGCTCTGATATTGACAGTGCTGCGCTCTATTCAGCTCTGATATTGACAGTGCTGCGCTCTATTCAGCTCTGATATTGACAGTGCTGCGCTCTCTTCAGCTCTGATATTGACAGTGCTGCGCTCTATTCAGCTCTGATATTGACAGTGCTGCGCTCTATTCAGCTCTGATATTGACAGTGCTGCGCTCTATTCAGCTCTGATATTGACAGTGCTGCGCTCTATTCAGCTCTGATATTGGCACTGCTGCGCTCTATTCAGCTCTGATATTGGCACTGCTGCGCTCTATTCAGCTCTGATATTGACAGTGCTGCGCTCTATTCAGCTCTGATATTGACAGTGCTGCGCTCTATTCAGCTCTGATATTGACACTGCTGCGCTCTATTCAGCTCTGATATTGACAGTGCTGCGCTCTATTCAGCTCTGATATTGACAGTGCTGCGCTCTATTCAGCTCTGATATTGACACTGCTGCGCTCTATTCAGCTCTGATATTGGCACTGCTGCGACACAGCTGGGCCCTTCGAAATCAGGCTGCAATCAGCTCAGCCTTTCTAGATTAGCTGTGAAATAATGCAAATCTAGTTCACCATGATGTTCAACACCGTTCAATTCCCTAAACTTTTTATCTTGAGGATTGAACATGTCTGAATGTTAAAACTTGAACATATTGGAATACCTGTGTAATCACAACCCAAACTACTCATACAATCCACACTACTCATACAACCCAAACTACTCATACAATCCACACTACTCATACAACCCACACTACTCATACAACCCAAACTACTCATACAACCCAAACTACTCATACAATCCACACTACTCATACAACCCAAACTACTCATACAATCCACACTACTCATACAATCCACACTACTCATACAATCCACACTACTCATACAATCCATACAATAGTCATGTATTGGAGTGCTGCTGTTATTTTTAAAAGAATTTCAAAGTATGTGTAAATGAAAAAGAATAAATAATGCTTAGTGACTTCACGCTGTCCACAGACTGCTGTGTGTTTCTGACATGTATATTCTATGAACAATTAGAAATTTGTAATGCTTGGATACCTTCTTAACGTTTGAAATCCAAAACAGTTGTCTTTCCTGTACTAAATTATCAACTATGTGTTTCTGGGGAGATCAAATATTGTGTCAGGTAAAACGATAATAATAATAAATCCACAATCATACAAAATTCAATGAAAATGTGTTATAAAATCAGACACAAAGTTAGATGAGAAGTGTCTAAAAATGTCTTACATGACAGTTATAAAGAGCTAAGAAGTATGCAGTTTGTATTTTGATGTAAAGAGCTTCATTCATTTGGCTTAACTTCTGAAGTCCCGATCTTGGCTGTGGGGGTTGGGAAGTATAGACTTCAACATCAGTTTTAATTGGATTTCTGACTGACATAGTAAACACCTGCGCCTTGCTTACCACTTCCACGGGACAGCTTAAATATTCAAAACACTCGTGTCATTACCCCTTAGCACAGGTGGGGAGGGTTCAACCAAGATTATCTCTTACCACATTGGTGTCAGTCTCCACAGTGTGCTCTGCAGGATCTGATTGGTCGGTGAAGCGGTTCCTTTGCACGCTGCAGTCCAATTGGATGAGTGCCCGACACCTGTAGTGACACGTGAACCTGCAGTCTGAAAATAAATAAATACATAAATAAATCTAAAAAAAGAAAAGAAAGCTACCTGTCTTTCTTCTTCATGGTATTTGATGTCACCAATACTTGCTGAGGCTACAGCAATTACACTTTCCATTGTGTTTGAAAAGCAGAATGACACTGGTATACCACAGAAGGGTTAGTAACCTTAAAACACAGTTATCCAATGACAAAGAGATTCCCCAAAACCATAGGAGTGGACGAGGCAATAAGAGGAGGCAATGGCAAGGAGAAAGCCATAGATTTATTAAGACATCTTTTCATCTGTACCTCCTCTTGAATCGCCATCTTCTGCCACTTGTTTCTGACGGCTCTGAAGCTTGATGAATTTGATCACGTTGGGGTTTTTTCTAACCAGTATGACAATGCTGATGTGTATCTATATGACTTTGCCCTTTATTAACACAGGAAGATGTAAATCTCTATTTTATGGTAAAACATAAAGGTTAAACTAAAATAAGTTTGAGGGGTTTTGTACTGTGAACTGCTGGCTGTAACCAGCAATATGAAAAGCTACATTGTGCACTATAAAGAAGCCTACTGTATGCAATGCTTTTAATAGACCTGTGATGACGAGCTGCTGCCCCCTGCAGCCCTGAAGCACAGGAGAAGCAGTATCCCTGCCCAGACAGAGCCTGTATTCACTGCTCCCCCACCTTCCCATTGCCAGGGTAGGGAATTCTATATATACACAAACAGGCACGGCATTACAGGAGCATTACGTCACTAGAGAGCCCCCGGCAAGCTCAGATCACATGGCAGCCTGCTGAGGAGTGTGGGAACAGGGGGGGTCAGCTCTTTCTGACAGCGTGGAACCAGCAGCATGTCCAGCATGAAGGAGCTGCCTGGGGGGCAAGCCAGTCTGCTGTGCCCTGGAAGGGGGGGGGCTTCTTGTCCAGGGATAGAACTGGTCCTAAGAACCGCGAAACAATTTCTCCAAAAGATTTAGCACTAGAGCAATCTATGAGCCCTTAATAGTTAGTATGTTGCTGCTATAATCTCAAGACATACTATTAGGCAGAATTGCTACTTCCATTAATAGTTACAAATATAAACCAGAGGAGAGGGCATCTAGGGTATGATTCTTAATGAAGACACTGACTCAACGGTACTCAGCCTCCTGTTTCCTTCAACTGAAGTGGACATATATAGTGGAAGTGGAGCAATCGTGTGACACTGAGCTAATGTATTATTTTTCTTGCTGAGATACACTTTGTATTATAATCTGTTTGACTTTTTCTATCCCCAGAGTTTAAAGCACCCCTGTGGCTTATTGAGCTCCTAAACATGTCTTCTCTGATAGTACCACTGGTACCCCAGACTGTAACCATTAGCCAGTCCCCCACCCCAAACTGGAGGTTATACACTAGATAAATTCTGAGAAAACTGATCTCTGGTGTTAAGAAATGTCTATAACAAGTTTCATCACAGCTTGAGAACTCCAGATACAGCTCAAACATGTAAAGAGAATGAATTTGCAGGGCATATAATGCAGCTGTGCTGTAAGTAAAGGTGGCTTGAACTGCTCAAGGGCTACACTGCCATCTAGTGCTGTCTTCAGGTAGTAACAGAAGAAAAAAATGCTGTTTGTCAAACCATGTGCAGCACTACTTGCACACTAAAGCCATCATACAGATTAATTTAAAACACTGTTGCACATAATAAATACATAATATGTATACTGTAGATACTGCTATGAAACCTATTTCCACAACAGTCTATATTAACTCCAACCACCGCATCTTCACCCTAACGTGGAGTGTGAACACTTACTTTATATGTGTCCAAATGAAAAAAAGAAATATATATATATATATATATATATATATATATATATATATATATATATATAAATAAATAAAAGAGGTGAACTCAGACTAAAAAAAGCTCTCAGCAAACCTGCTTCTGTTTTTAATTGTTGCTGTAAATGTTGAACACAATGGTAGCAGATAAGAAGAGCTGGGTGATCACCCACTCCCCAAAACCACATCCACCCTCTCTCAGATACACCGATAATACACACACACTCGCGCACACACTGAGACACACACACTTACACTCGCACACACACACACACACACACATACACAGACGCACTAACACACTAACCCGGGTGCTGTTTGGAACGGGTTGCAGCGTGGCACAGAGGTTAGAACTAAGGGACTGTAGTATGAAGCAGTGTTTCTACTAGAGTGAGATGAGGGGCTGGGAAGCACAGTGGTTAGAGATGAAGGACTAGGAGGCAGTGTGGCACAGTGGTTAGAGATGAAGGACTAGGAGGCAGTGTGGCACAGTGGTTAGAGATGAAGGACTAGGAGGCAGTGTGGCACAGTGGTGGTTAGGCAGATGAAGGACTAGGAGGCAGTGTGGCACAGTGGTTAGAGATGAAGGACTAGGAGGCAGTGTGGCACAGTGGTTAGAGATGAAGGACTAGGAGGCAGTGTGGCACAGTGGTTAGAGATGAAGGACTAGGAGGCAGTGTGGCACAGTGGTTAAAGATGAAGGACTAGGAGGCAGTGTGGCACAGTGGTTAGAGATGAAGGACTAGGAGGCAGTGTGGCACAGTGGTTAGAGATGAAGGACTAGGAGGCAGTGTGGCACAGTGGTTAGAGATGAAGGACTAGGAGGCAGTGTGGCACAGTGGTTAGAGATGAAGGACTAGGAGGCAGTGTGGCACAGTGGTTAGAGATGAAGGACTAGGAGGCAGTGTGGCACAGTGGTTAGAGATGAAGGTCTAGGAGGCAGTGTGGCACAGTGGTTAAAGATGAAGGACTAGGAGATAGTGTGGCACAGTGGTTAAAGATGAAGGACTAGGAGGCAGTGTGGCACAGTGGTTAGAGATGAAGGACTAGGAGGCAGTGTGGCACAGTGGTTAAAGATGAAGGACTAGGAGGCAGTGTGGCACAGTGGTTAGAGATGAAGGACTAGGAGGCAGTGTGGCACAGTGGTTAAAGATGAAGGACTAGGAGGCAGTGTGGCACAGTGGTTAAAGATGAAGGACTAGGAGGTAGTGTGGCACAGTGGTTAAAGATGAAGGACTAGGAGGCAGTGTGGCACAGTGGTTAAAGATGAAGGACTAGGAGGCAGTGTGGCACAGTGGTTAGAGATGAAGGACTAGGAGGCAGTGTGGCACAGTGGTTAGAGATGAAGGACTAGGAGGCAGTGTGGCACAGTGGTTAGAGATGAAGGACTAGGAGGCAGTGTGGCACAGTGGTTAGAGATGAAGGACTAGGAGGCAGTGTGGCACAGTGGTTAGAGATGAAGGACTAGGAGGCAGTGTGGCACAGTGGTTAGAGATGAAGGACTAGGAGGCAGTGTGGCACAGTGGTTAGAGATGAAGGACTAGGAGGCAGTGTGGCACAGTGGTTAGAGATGAAGGACTAGGAGGCAGTGTGACACAGTGGTTAAAGATGAAGGACTAGGAGGCAGTGTGGCACAGTGGTTAAAGATGAAGGACTAGGAGGTAGTGTGGCACAGTGGTTAAAGATGAAGGACTAGGAGGCAGTGTGGCACAGTGGTTAGAGATGAAGGACTAGGAGGCAGTGTGGCACAGTGGTTAGAGATGAAGGACTAGGAGGCAGTGTGGCACAGTGGTTAGAGATGAAGGACTAGGAGGCAGTGTGGCACAGTGGTTAGAGATGAAGGACTAGGAGGCAGTGTGACACAGTGGTTAGAGATGAAGGTCTAGGAGGCAGTGTGGCACAGTGGTTGAGGGAGGTTTGTGTTAGAGCAACTGTTTGTTATTTCCTCCTACCTGTGATGTCTAAGTCATCTATGCTAATGTTATTATCAGGGCACACTCTCACTGTGCCCCCAGCCCTCCAACCCCCCTCCAGTCTGAGAAATACCAGGGCACCCACACTGGCAGCCAAGCCATCTTGAGCACAAACAGAGAGAGCACTGTCTCAGTGCGAAACAAGGACACAGCGACACCGATCCGTACAAACTACGACATGCTACAGTTCAGCCCAAACCACACTGATCCAGCACTTATTTAGCATTCTAAGGATTCAGCCGAGCACTTTGTCCATTTGAACCCTTTAAGATCTTTCAATACTTCCTTCTTATCTATTTATTATACTTACTACTTCCTCTTAACGGAATTTACTCTTAGAACCGAATATTTGTAAACTGAACTGCTCTTAGTCAAGATCACTCTCAAACATAATTATTTATTGTATTTTTTTATTTTCTCTCATTTGAGTTTGCTGTTACTTACTACTGATTTTATTGCATTTTATAACTAATTTTATCTGTAATGTGATATTTTATATTGTGATATATCGTAATGTGATATTCTGTAACAACTGTAAGTCATCCTGGATAAGGGTGTCCACTAATTAATAATAATAATAATAATAATAATAATAATAATAATAATAATAATAATTTCAGTCACACGAATCACAGTGGCTCTTGTTCCTCTAGTGGCAGGACCACACAGACAGGGTGAGAGCTACGTCCTGGGTCACGTCAGCAGGGAGTCCTGAGATGAGGAAGGGTTGTAAAAGTACGCTGCTGAAACTGAGAAAACACTACAACTATCAGAACTACAACACCTACAATCAGACCATTCTGCATCCTTTACAGCCAGTACTTATTTATGCTTTCTTTTAATCTTGCACTTCAGATTCCTTTAGTTGAAGAATGCCTCTGGGGAGTATGACAGAATGAGATCTACTACAGAAAGTCTACCATGACCTCTCCATCCTGACTGTGCAGCATCAGTTCACAGTGGCCTTTGCGATGAAACTGAATCACACAGCCACACAGAAACAGGGAAGTGCTCTGTTTGTTGAGTTGCCTCAGTTTTTATCCACGCTCCCAGATTTGACTCCTTATCTTCTGCTGCTTTCCTTAGGAGGGGGTCACTCCAATGCCACTTCCTGTAGATCAGAACACACAGATGTATGCTCCAGGGTGCTGGGTTTCCTATCCACATTCTTCCCAGCTCCCTCCTCTCCCCCTGCCTTGCAAAGCTGCCTTCAGATCCTCACAGGAGACTTTCCCATAAGGATTGGGTCCCTTGCTTTGGGATCTGAATGCAGTTCGTTTCGTTTTTCTACTTGCATGAAACAGGTCAGAGACATCTCCTAACTAAAGCATTCCCAGAGATGATTCTATACTAGAAAACATCCACTGCTTGGTGCAAAGCTGGAAAAGTGTAATCATGCACTTTGCATTGCAAGAAAGCCACACATTGTAAAACTTAGTGTTTATGTCAAGCTTGATAAAAATGATGGTTTCACTTTTCCTTCCTAATGCATTCTGCAGAACCTTGAGAAAGGAAGCACTGAACACTTAGTTTCATGATGTAAAAAAAGTACTGCAATTTAACCCTGAGGCTGAGCTGAGCTTGTGTTTCGCATACAGTGTGGTTAAACAGACATACTGAAACAGAAAACAGCACAGCTGCTCATTTTGGTTCATCTTGAAAGGGCACATAAGGACCGTTTTATTGTATTGTGTTGCATGTACCCATGTGTTGCTACAGCTGTTTATGTAAGATGTGTGTATTGATTTTTTAATTTTTTTAATTATTTGTTTACATTTTAACCACTTTTTTTAAACTTTTACATTGCATTCCCTGCCTCAAGATGGCTTTTCATGTACCCACATGGACCTCTCAGAACTACATTTCCCATCATCCTCATCCTGCTCACTGGTAAATCCATCTCAGTTACACATGTGAGCAGGAGGATGATGGGAAATGTAGTCTAAGTACCCTTTACAATCTGGTTTCATATCACACGTAGCCAACATGCTCAATCATGCACAAGTGTAATCTCGGTATATAAAGTTCCTCCAGAGCTACACATATTCATGTTTTCACTTTTCAAGACAAGTAAAATAAATGGAATTAAGAAGTCACAAAAGGAAGATTTTCCAACATGGCAAATATGTTTTTTGAAAGAACTGATAATTGCTGATTAAACCTGACCGAGAACCACAGTGTTTATTTTTACTTGATCTGTGTCATTTCTCTCTGATTCCTCAATAAAAATTGCAAATGCAGAAGTGACGTGTACCTGAATACTAATCACCACCCGCCCTAAAACAACTCACTTCCACTGTTAATGGCAGGAGCCTGATCTGACAGACACTTTCCCAGGATTCCCTTCAGTGCAAACGATGCCCCACTTATAGAATGCCCTTACTGTATGCAAACACACTAGTGCTACTAAATCATGTTAAAAAAAATAATTTTTCCTTATCTACGCTTCAGTGTGAGGTGTGTTTGAGATGTCTAATCCTTCCCAGTACTCTTTAGAGCTTGTCTATAATTCTGAGGAACCTCAGTCAGTTCTGTTTCCCCGGTCTGCTTTGTGTGGAGAAGGTCTTTGCACAGTTTTACTGCAGTTTGGAGGCCTCCCCCCTGTTACACATGCTTTGATGTGATAATGATGTCACTGCTGACAATGATGTCACTGCGTTTCCTTTACTCACGTGTGCAGCGCAGGCTCTGCTTGTACAGCCCCCAGATGAAGTCCCCACAGAGGTCACACCAGGTGGGCTGGGCATGGGTGCAGGGCTGGAAGTCGTGCCCTTCCCCGGCCTCGTCAGTCAGACGGGGGTCCAGGCTCTCCCCCAGCAGCCGGATGACCCTCACTCGACTCAGCAGCTCGGGCAGCTTCCCCGGGCTGATCCGTAGCGCGTTCACCCTCTCCAGCCGGGGGGTCTGGGGGGTGAGCTCTATACTACCCTCCAGGGACATCTCCTGCAGCTCGATCAGCTCGTCCTGGGACATCCCGATGGACAGGCAGCTGGACCGCTGTGGAGGACACTGCACAAGGGGTCTATATTCTTACTCCAGAGTCTTGCTGCTGAGAAAGACAATACTACTTTGATTGGGAGCTGAACATTAAAAAAAGAGAGAGACTTCTAATCCAAGCTTGAGCCGTTCCTTATGCGTGCATTATCTCAGTGCTATAAAACGAAAACACATTTCCGTAGAGTGGAGCACTGTTTCCATTAGCGTAGTACGACCCCCTTTTTCTGAAGCTGTGCGAAAAGTCCATGCAAGGAGATATAGGAGGTATGGAAAAAATACTGGAATCAGAGACATTGCAATCTGACCAAGCCAGCGGGTGTGTTCAGGTTTCCAGTTTCCTCTTCTAGTTCTGATCTGGAGCACACAACCAGAGTGTCCACAGGTCCTTTCTCAGAAACTGTCCTTGTCCCATTCTAAAACACGCTTTATATAAAGAACAGTGGTTTCCTTAGTGCCTGTAAAAAAAAAGAAAGGCAGTGATGATTAGGATAAATGAAGGTATGCATCTGGCAATATACAACAGTGAACACTAGGTAATGCCAGCATGAGTCTGTTCATGCCATCTCAATAGAGTAGCTCAGTGCAGCTGCAGGGGCGCTGGGACCAGGCTCACATGCTCAAAGCTCACCTTGCTATATTGCTGTTCTGTTGTACAATACAGAGGTTAAGTTGTTACACTAATAAATGATATGACAGTAGGGAAAGTCTGCTGGCCATATTCACCACAGTGTGACAAGGGTAACAAGTTCATGGTTTTTCCCATTGAGAATGCACACTTATGAGCATTAACTCCCGACTGCTTTTTCAAACAGTGGCTCTGTATGTTATTTATTTTTTTTTTTTTTTAAGAGATAAGCCTAAACATCCTTATGCTATTAAAAAATAAGGATTTCAAACAGAATTGGAAACGACAATACAAACTGAAAGAGACGAATAAAATCAAGTTAAAAAAATGTCCACTCAGGCATGAAAATGTGAAACCTCTTACAGCTCTCCAAAAATGTGTCATTTCAGCTTAAGTGGCTAATTTAAATGGGCAGCAGAGGGCTGTGATTCCAGTAATGGACAGACCTGAAAACCGGGAATCTATTAAGAATCTAAAGACCAACATTAATTGACTCCTAATCTAAAGGGTTCTCCGGCCCTAGTCACAGAACAGAAAGGGCTGTTTGAAGGAACGTTTTTTTTTTTTTTTTAAAGACGTTTAAAAATGTTTCTATGAGGATTTATAAATGTTATCTACTACAGTTGAAAAGTTTTTTTGTTTGTTTGTTTGTTTTAGGAATTGCAAACTCGATACAATGATTCAAAATCGTCTTTAAACAAACCGTCCTCAACAAAACAGCCATAGAAAGTGTCTACTCAATGCGGATGGGAGCTTCCACTTTCGGATATGAATCGAGCCACTGTTCGACCCTATCTTGTGGGCACATGTTCACATAAAGCAAATACCAAGCAGAAACTAAGATGTGCATTGAAATGCATTTCACCCCAGACCCTCAATACGCAATACAATTATGTAACTATAATCAACTGACTTCCAGCATTTGATGTAATGATGCTGTCAGCGCAAAACTACTTTGACAACCCTCGAACAAACATGGTAAACAGTGTCCCCCATGTTAACCTTGACAAGCGGGGTGCACAGCAAACCAGCGCCCTGTTCCTCGACCTATATGTGCGCAAATAAACTTCTCGCTGTAGACAGAAGGGCTGTCTGCTTGACACCAAAGCCCGCTGTAAACCTGCAACACCTTAAAATGCCGTATTTAGCTCTGTAAATACCGATTACTTGTTTTTAGTACTTTTTTTTTTTTTTCAAGTAGCTTCTAGTTCACTACTAGTCTGGCAAAACAACAACCACTTGCGTAGGAAAATAAAAAACATACCTTTTTTTATTTCAATTCAACAAACACGCTTCTGTCGGTTAAAACTGCCCATGCCCATCACTGCAGAAGATGGAGTAATGTTTATAAATCCACTTGATTTCGCCAAGGAGAATGATAATAAAAACACATCGCCGGGCTCTGTTTGTTAAATTGCGCAGAGTAAAGCACTTAATCCAAAATGTAACCAAAAAACAGACACAGCAAGTCCACTCTTTTCAACCTGCTTCGTTCCACCCTTAACCCAAGTGTTCATCGGCTCGTAAAAATTGCATAATGGACTGTGAGCACACAGCGTCCTGTGAAGACAGGAATTGTTGCATTTCCCTCAGGCAACTCAAATGGGGCAGCCGCCCGTGCACGTCCCGTTTAAGAACGCTCAAGAAGAATCTTAGCCTAGTTCTGCAGTTTTGGGGAAAAACCCTGGTGATTTTATTTTTTAAATATGCAAACTGAGGGTCCTGCAAAAAAAGTAGCGGTGTTGCAGAATCACACACAAATCCATTATAGTATAGTTATTTTTAAAGCCAGCCCAGTAAGTACCAATGTAGCGTCACAGTAACACAGACCCCTTGCAGTTGATTCAAAAGTTGCCCAACGTAGTCTTTTTTTCTCCTTTTATTTCGTTAACATAGAAATGGTTAAGGAGGCGAGGCGGGTGACTGGAGTGACAGTTTTAAAACATATTTAAATATACGATAAATATGCGTTCTTCATAAACGGTTACGAAAAATGAGTTTGAATTACTTAAGTCAAAGGTACGACACTTCCCTGAAACAGCCTTCTTAACAATCAGGCCATAGATCCACCTTTAAAAAAAAGAAGCTATCGTTTCTGCTGAGAGCTCGAAGCTGTCGGTCTGGGGTTTGGATGTGGGAGCGATTTCGAATTAACTGGTGCTAGGCTGTGGTTAACCTTTACTATGTTTGCATCTTTGTTTTTAGTTCAAAGTCTGTTATTTTAAAATTAATATCTGATGACAGAAGGGGAAACATTCACATGTTGTAAATTCTCGCTACCAAAAGCAGAACTCTCTCTCTCTCTCTCTGTGTGTGTGTGTGTGTGTGTATATATATATATACGGTTACACGCCTCCAGCCTGCCTCCTATCTGATCTGCTGAAGAGATGTGATGCATCTAGGTATTGTGGTTAATGGTTAAAAGCTAGAACAGCACGCGGTGACTTCAGTAACATATTAAACAGCCTTGTATCCCACTCCCAGCTACACCCAGCCACTTAATAGCAAAGCAAAACAGCACATAACTGTTAGTCTTTTCTTACTAGTCTAGTCTTCCTTGTCTAAATCGTTTCTTTCTAGTACCGTTATTTTTCACTTTTAGAAAAAAAGCCCACTAGAGAGAAATGACAGCTATAAGAAAGCTGTTGAAACATAGCCTTTTATAATGGATCTGTATTACCAGTAGCAATAAGCCTAATCGTTTAAAGACCTGAGACGTGTTCTTAAATGCTTTCTTATTTAATGTGACATATATACAGAAAGCATACACACTATTGGAGCCCTGCCTGCCAGCTGACATTTCCATGAGACTCAGAACACCGGTAAGGATTCCAGGGAAAAACTATTGTCGCCAGGCTGTGATGTCATCTAGCAAGAGAAGTTTTCACACACAAGGAAAAACATAACATCTTGTTACCATCCACAGGAGGAGGGATCCTTGGAAATGCATGATAGTAGATACCAATTCTGTGTCTGTTTCACGTTTATTCTTTGGCACATTTTTTTAGATGCTAGGAATTGCATCCCTTGGGAAACAGATTTTCCTTTGCAGTACTTGGTTGGATTAAAGAATTAGGACAATCCATCAGTTGAGTAGACATGGAACATGCAGCCACTGCATTCACTGCCAGGTCCTGTTGGAAATGTAGGAGTTGTAACTGATAGACATTGAATTGTGTTAAGGGATATTTACAAGGAAAATAACATAACTCGCATACAAAATGCAACTCCTAAATAAACAACATCACTTGAACGGTAACGGGCAAAGATTAAAAATCACAATTCCAGGCTTATTTTAACTGTATTTGTCTACTAGTTTACAAATTACATAAATGTGTACAAAACAGGTCCCTGTCCTTACAAAAGGTTAAATAAATAAAGTTTAACAGCTACTGGACCTCGGAGCTTCCTCTCTTTCTTTTGCTGTTTACGTTGTTAAATTGGGCTTGTTCAAGCTCTGCTGACGTTTACATGGACCAGATCAGAATGACCATCCCATCACAGCAACAAAGAAATCCTTCTGTCCAAGAGTGACCCCTGCTAGAAGAGCTGGGAATGAAGTTGCAAGTTGCAAATTGCAATCACTCAGTTCTGAAGTTCTGCTGCAGTTCAATTATGCCTTCCCCATTCCACACTAGGATGGGAATTTCAAGTTCTTATTTAATGTGTGTATTTGCTGTCTCCCCGCTCCTATAAGCAGGGATGGTGCATCAGTTCCCAGTTGCTTGTTCTGCGCTGTTTTGCCGGTTTTCTATGCTTCGATTTTCAAGTCCCCCTGAAGTTTACTCACAGCTTCAGCCATTAGCTCACATGCTTTCTTGTGCTTCTGCCAGTGTTTGACCCGACATTCCCTGTAGGGAAATAAAACAAGTCAGCCGGGCAACCTCGAGCCTGTTCACAAAATAAAACTGTCATTGCTAGTTAATCACCAAAGCACTTTCATGCAGGAAACAGTATATTTGTACATAGGTGCTGGGTCTCTACACTTTAGAAAACTACACAGCTACGTGAGATTTGGACCCAGATTTAAGATTTTGAAAAGAACAAAGCAAACCCTCAATTAAGATAAACATGCTCGCTTCGGCAAGGCTTGAAAAATTCTACACAGTCAAAAAGTCGACTGATCAAACCATTTTTCTTCCCAGATTTTCTGCCTATGTAGCTTAACCGTGTTTCTTATACTTGGTAAAAGAAAAAGAAGAGGCCTGTCAGCCCATCAAGGCTTATCTCTTCTTTGTTTCAAAAAAAATTTCTCCCACGACCCCACACAGTCACAGAATCATATAATATATTATAATATATATATATATATAGATAATATATCAATATTATATAATATATATATATATATATATATCCTTCCTAATAGCTTTCTGTACGTAAATTTATTTTGGTTACAGGATTGTTGGGCAAAAACAGATTTAAAAACCACTCTTTCCTCTATAAAAAATGTCTCCTGAGCATTAAAATAAATAAAAAAAAAAAACACTTTGATATAACTTCCTCAGCACAAGCATATTCTAACGGAATCCCTTCGTACTCAAGTGCCGGGGTATAGCGGTGTATCTTCTGTATTGCATCTTTAATAGCTGGCTCTTGTTGAAGTCGTTGAAGTCATACTTCTGCTGGCACTCCGGTCTCAGCAGCAGGTTGAGCAGACAGATCCCCTCCTGGCCGTCCAGCTTAGTCATCTTCAGCTGGTCCACTTTGGGGACCTGGTACCACTTCCCATCCATGTAGTTCTCTAGCTGACCTGCGGGGAGAATACACCTGTCAGCACAGCGGTACAAGCAGGGGGGCAATGTTGTTAGTTTGCCAACATCCAGTAAGAAAAGTACATTAAGACTGGAGCCTCTTTTTAAGTGTAACTAATACGCTGTTACAATACATTGCACACTCTTGGTAACAATTGTTTGTAACTGGCCTTAATGACTCTTATCAGTCACTCAGAATGCTGGGTATTGTGCTGCAGGTGACAAGCACAAGATACTACAGTGCACGTACTCCTCGGATTCTCCAGGTAACATCACTGCTGTTGCAATCTCCATTGCCACGTTTGTACTGATGAGCAGGGGTGGGATGTATGATGTGTGCTACTCTATGGCCTGGGTCTTTCCCCTGTGCTGTTGTCAAATCTGCTCCTGAGCCTGCTGTCGTAACCGTGGCAACGACAAACATAAGCAGGCGCACTGCAGCCGTTTTCTTTATAAACCCAATTACTGTTCGACCGGTGCGAATGCTTCTTCCTATGCTGTATCATTATTTTTTAAGTCAAACTTTTATATAATTGTGTTTAATTAACAATGTAATTAAACAAATCAATTGGAATGGAAACATTTTATTACGAAAACAATCTGAACCAGTACAATGTACGGGCTACTTTATATCATGGTATATCTTGGTGTAATAATATTTTACACGTTATAGTTCACATTATTACAATTCTGCAATGTATAAAATGTTACAGGTATTGTACCATACAGTTCAGTAGGTGTTACTTAATTAAATTTTGAGAACAGAGAAAAATAACACTCAATTTCAAAAGCTATAACACAATTCACTTAAACAACCACACAATTGAAGACGGGTACCAAGAACCCTTAACAATATATTTCTTTATTAGAAAGTTCTCATATTTTCTGTAATTGTCAGCTCAATACAAAATATCAAGATACGTCATACAGATCAGTCTACACCAGGATTCCTGAGCATGCGTGCGTGAAGTATGGGACTGAATGTGAACTCTGCCTGGATTCTAGTGAAACACACAGAGATAGTTCACGGACAGTGTCTGTTTATTTATTTAAACAGAAACTGAAACTGTTAGAAGAGCACATTCAAAATGAAAAGTCATTTTTGAATTATGAAACATTAACAATTTTGTTTACCCAATTTGGAAAAAAGAACACATTTTGCAGTCTCAAGCTATGCAGATTGACAGAGTTGATAGCCTATTGCAGCAGAGAGTGCAGTGGGTTGTAGGGTAAGTCACCTTGGATGCATTATATAAAACAACATATTTTACTAACCAACACAATCTTTTATTTTTGCATGATTTTAATACAGCTGCCCCCAGTATTGTGGAAGCATTACTTCTGTTTCAATGAAAACACAGATTCATTTCTATACAAAAACTGTGGTTCTCTTTCATCCCAGTGCACAGCAAGTCCTTCACTATGATACTGGCATGTGCTTTCACTTTGTTTTCCGGGATACTTCTGATCCCTCTTTATCTCTCTGCTGACTTGGCTCATCCCAGCCTGTCTCTTCCCTGCGTTAGCTGCAGCTGCAGCTGACTGGCCCCAGCGAGTTCATTTCCAGCACACAATAATGTTGGGATCGTTCTCCAGCCTCTCGTCCAGCTCTCTGTAGCTCATTCCTGCAGGAACAGGGAGACAAGCAAGTGCAGTACTGTAGGGAATCCAAAACAATGACCCCCACTGTGTAGCAGTGTCTGAGCCATTCCAGGTTTTACTAGTTTAAATCAGATACACCAGACAGGTCCAATTAAATAAAGCACAGGTGTAAAACCTGGAATGGGTCATGCAGTTCAGAACGGGAGTCTCATCTGTGTGGAATCAATGCCACATCCAACCTTTTAAAAAGAACCGACTAGACAAAGTTCTGGGATCAGAACAGATATTACGACACAAACCAGCACATTCGTAACTGGATCTGGTTAGGCTACCTGTTTTGCAGCAGATCTCATCGTAGCTATGGCAACCAGTGTACAGCCGGGGCGGGCGGCTTCTATCGCCGCGGGTTGTCTTCACGGGGTACTTCTGCAGCCTGCGGATGAACCCTTTCATCAACCCAAACTGGATCAGCTTCCTGTAGAGAAAGTGCCAACACTAACAGGCTGCCTTGCTTTTGGGACAGGCATTTGCCAGGTATCTGCTCCAGCGCTTGTTTGTTTTCCTCTAAACAGCTGCAAACTTTGCACGGGAATAAATGCATACTGAATGCATCTACTGTGTCAGAAACAGGACAACAGCCCCAATTCAGTTTACTTTCAGCAGAGGAACAGCATTTTAAAAATGCAAAAAGCACAAGCTCAAATACAGTTGCAAATGTGGAGCAATTCTTATTTGTATTTGGGAAAAAATGACTGTAACGCATAATCAATAATACGTCACAATAAAAATGACCTCTCGTCGACTCTCTGGAGCTGCTGAGCGTATCTGGAGCACAGATCTCTCACGGTGGTACCAGGGCTCAGTCCACAGTAGAGCTGGAATACATCTCGCAGGCTGGCACGCTTCTGACCTGCCCACAGACAGGCACACACACACACACATTTAGACATGGAATGGCTGGGCAACCCCCTTCATTAATACAATACCTTTCTACTTCTGATTCCCCTTAAACAATATATGACTCTTTACATCTCAGTTCAACTCTCACTCTGCACCCATCTAAACCTGTAACAGCACCCCTAACCCTCACTCAATCGTTACCCCTCTATACCTCACTGTAACAGCGCCCCTAACCCTCACTCAATCGTTACCCCTCTATACCTCACTGTAACAGAGCCCCTAACCCTCACTCAATTGTTACCCCTCTATACCTCACTGTAACAGAGCCCCTAACCCTCACTCAATCGTTACCCCTCCATACCTCACTGTAACAGAGCCCCTAACCCTCACTTAATCGTTACCCCTCCATACCTCACTGTAACAGAGCCCCTAACCCTCACTCAATCGTTACCCCTCTATACCTCACTGTAACAGAGCCCCTAACCCTCACTCAATCGTTACCCCTCTATACCTCACTGTAACAGCGCCCCTAACCCTCACTCAATCGTTACCCCTCCATACCTCACTGTAACACGGCCCCAGCTCTCCTTCAACAGGCAGCCCTCTTTACCTCAGTCATGCTGCCTTTACCTGGCTTTGTGACATAGAACAGGCACTCCTCCTGAGCTGCCTTGTTATCCATGAGATTCTGGACCTTGGGGGTGGTGCAGTACACATTTGAATACTGAAAACAGATACAATTCAATATTAGTGTTCCCCATAGCATTGCTGCGGCACATCGATACAGCAGTGTAAATCTGAACTCTACAAATAGCTACACAAGTAGTCCATGTTTCTTGGACATTATACTGTACCTACAATTGAAATAGAATGGGTGAATACTGATGCAAGAGTGTATGGTTTCTATCACCCATAAATTAAAAAGTCTATTCTTGTGCTTCACAGAAATATTTATTTAATTCTGCAAAATGCAATATATATATATATATATATATATATATATATATATATATATATATATATATATATATATATAAAATATATAGAGAGAGAGAGAGAGATAGAAAGACAGATAGATAGATAGATAGATATTAAACTATTATTTAAATGAAAATGCTTACTTGAAAGATAGAGACCAAGGTCACAACTCCATAGTACCTAGAGTCAGAATTTAAAAATTAAAAGTAATTAAAAAAAAAAAAAAAAAAAAAAAATACTTCCATTTCAAAGCGTCGTCCAGCTGCTGTACAAACCAAAGAACATTCAAATATACGTTCATTCCCACATCTCACAATTGAGCTCAGAGCACTTGTGAAGAATGATTAAAAATAAAACAAAGTGCAGTTTAAGTTCCATTGGTCTACTATGTGTATAATTTAGTTATAACTCTTTGGGATTGCCATGTAATCACAGAAAAGAGTTTGAGGTATTCACGTTCACTAGAATGGGACATGAATAAAGTCTACATACAGCAAGTTCTGCACAGCGATTCGAACTAGATTCAGCTCCACATCCGCTTCAGCTGAGATCTTCTGAATGTGACGGAACCCATCAATATAGGCCAGGATCTGAAGTAATACAGAGATAAAGACATGGGTCGCAGACAGCAATATACATTAGACAGAGAAAATACTATCCTACAGTGTTAACCTATAGATCATGGACTTTTCCCCACACATGGGGTGCTGTTAGCATTATGGAAAGCAACTGGCTACAATACCGGGCTATATACATTATATATACATATACAAACCCCTAGTGTGCGTGTGCGTGTGCGTGTGCGTGTGCGTGCGTGTGTGCATACCTGCTGTGTGGTGAGGTCCCACTGGGACTTGAAGAACTCATCCTTGCACTCAGTGAAGACAGGCACGTCGTACTCCTGCACGATCAGAGGGTCCTTCCGCTGATCAATCAGCTTCACATGGATGGTGTTGGACTCGTCTGCAGCACACAGGGATAAAAACCTACAACCTTGGCACTGGACTAATTACTGCTGGTTGCCAATCAGCCTGGTTTTAGACCAGGTTGTCCGATCCAGCCTTGACATCAGCAGCAACCATGACAAAACCATGAATAGCATCTCTGTTTTAACGCAAGTGCACAGGCTAAGATGCATCTTCAGAAAAGAATGATTATTATTTGTTTTTAATGCCATACATCTAGAATGAAAGCGCTCACAATAATGTAACTGTGCCTTCCTGCAACTATATGGTATCTTGCTAGATTTATACTATATTGTATTCCTCACATAAAATGTGCCTTTGCTTCTTAATAGGGACTTAAGTTACTGAAAAAAAAAAAAAAAACATGTAAATTGCAGAGAAAGGTTCCCAGGGAAGGTGTACCTATCAGATTGACACTATGTTAGTTTACAGTCAGGAGGCTGCTATACAGAGAGCCTGTATTACCGATGGGTAGGGTGCACTCCCCTTTGGCATTCAGCTCCTCCAGCAATGTGGACATGATTGGCAGCAGCTTGTGCTTGCTCTCTTCATTAGAGATGAACCCGCTCTCCAGCTGGAAGCAAAGAGCCAACACTCCCATTACATACATGCCACTAAAAAAAAAAAAAAAAAATATATATATATATATATATATATATATATATATATATATATATATATTATATACACACACACTGCAGGGTAATTTGAACCAAACAAGTGAATTGCCAAATCAAACATATCCTAAACTCAGATGTGATTCTCTGAAATACTGTCCTGTGTACACGTGGACTGCCCTTTTTGAAATGCATTTATCATGTTTCTCTTCCCCAGCTTATACTCATTTTTACAGCAATGCATCACCGAAAAAATGTAAGCAACATTTCAAGCAACATTTTCCGCCATGTGCAAAAGTCATGCAAAGCAGTCAAAAAGAATATTAACTTGGCGTTAATAGATTGAAAATTACACCAATTAAGTAATTGCTTCAACAGCTACCTAATGTCCTATCGCCGTTACAGGAGACTGTGTACGAAGCTCCGTATTGACGGTTACCTCTAGTGTTGTCAGGTATCCAGAAAGTTTCTTGACGATAGGCTCCAGCGCGCAGGTTTTGGCGCGAGCGTCGCACACGAAGCCCAGGTTAAACAGCAGAGCATTGCGGCTGTACTTCTTGTGCTCGATACAGACTGGACAGCCAATCAGCTTCTTTTCCATCGCCGTGCTGCACCAATCACAAAAGAGAGACAGCTAATCAAGCAAAGTCAGTAACAGGGAACGCAGTCATAAACTATTAGGTACAGCTAGATTTAACATGCATAAAACAAACCAATAATCCCTTCCCTTTGCCTCAAGGCTAAAAAAAAGGAGGGGATGCTGCTGCTTCTGCTCACACTGTAATGAGTTTGTTCTGCAGTTCGGGCTTTGTGATGATGTAAACCTGCACAGTATCAAACAGCTCTCTGGAAATGTACTCCTCTGGGACCTGCAACAAACAACACAAGCTGCTTAGAACACAGTACAGCAATCAACTGCATTGAGGGAGTGCAGGTTAATGTGCAAAGAACACTCCGTAAACCTTCAACAGCTCAGCCTATAAATTGTCACGACTTACAAACTTGAAACAGGAGCATTTCTCAAGATATAGCTGAATGTAAGTGTGACTCAACTCGGTATGCACATGGGTCATGTACATATAACTCCAAGAATCCTGTTCCAATGGATAGTCATCATGAAAGGTCCATTTTAAAGCAGTTAGGAGGAAACAATCTCAAATTGGTTAACTCTGCCAGTACCGAGCAGATGGCTGCTCACTCACTTGGTAGGTGATCTTTGGTCCCAGGGTCGGATGGAACTCACTGAAGAAGATGCACTCGATGCGGCTGTTACTGCCCATGTCTGAGCCTGGGGCGTCTCCACCGGGCAGCGTGCTTCCAGGGATATCCTCCTCACACCAGGGAAAGTTACTGAATAGAGCGTGTAAAGGGTTAGGTTCAGGGTCAGGAACCGCTATCAGTTTAACGCATTTAGTACCAGTGCCCTCACTTGAGGACAGGCTACTTTGTTATGGAGCATTTTGTTAACTGCAAACGTTAAGTCTAAAAGAAATGTATCACATTACATAAATACAGATTGTGTTCTGATTTCTTTCAAAGTAAAAATGATTTGGTACTTAATGGGTTAAAAGCTGGCAGTGACCTAAGCCATAGCAAGGGGTTCAACAACATGCCGGTGGCGCTATCGTAGCGGGGGAATAACAAAGCTGACGATACACTATTTTATGAGCCAGTACTCAGTACATCTGCTTTGTCATTATCGCAACTAAACATACATCGGCAATGACTGTTTTAAATGTGCTCTTGGTTAACTACGGCCACTGTTTTTATATAACAAATACCCTTATTTATTTACCAGTATCTGTCTTCTTTCAGCTCCGAGCATTTATGCTGTGAAGTGCAGCGCTTCTACTTTCTTCTACAAAAAGACGCATTCGGTATTCAAACCTTTCTGGAAATTACACAAAACTGAATATTTCTAAAGACAGTTTTAAATTTACTCTACAAACACAAATGCAGTACAGTCAAGTACAAGCCCGGAACCTCTATTTCAACACCAGAAATTGCCTACATCACGTGTGGCAGCAGGAAGCAGGGCCCCGGGACGCGTCATTGGACGGCGGGGGGGTAGAAGAGAGAAGAGAAATGAATTGGCTTCTGGAATCGACCCACGGCAATGGGCGTGGCTTGCTTGGCATTGATTTAGTTGATTAAACGGCGTATCTGCGTGCGAATTAGAGCACATGCAGAATATAGGTAGGGAGGGGTAGAGCTTTGACTGATAGCCCCCCTCTACTGTACTGCGGGACGACTGTTTCCTGTGCAAAGCAAATAACAGCTTGATTACATACGCACGACAAAGACTGGAACACGTATTATTTGATTCGTCGGTTGACCCCGTTATCTTTGCTTTTATAACTAACAAACATTGATCGAACTAACAAATCCATGTATGTAGTTAAATATATGAGGCTTACCCGATTACCAGAGGAACAATTACATCTGAATAGGTAAGTTAAGCCACGTCTTTAAAAAATCAAGTCGATGTTCTTAAAGAACATGCACGATTGCACATTTTGTACATTAAATCTCCTACAGTTGCTATATTATAAAATCATCTTTTACTTGCAGTGGTTGTGTAAGGTGTGGGTATGTTAGTGTGGATGTAGTGACTCGTTTGGGGATGAATACGGAAGTTTAACATTCAAAAGCTTTTCTTCTTTAAACTAAAGCAACTGTTTGTCTTTGTTTGTGTTTAGAATTGCTCTGTGCTGACCAGAGGGGTTTAAAGGGCAGAAACCAAGTGGGGAAGAAGTGGGTTCAAAAACTTCAGTACTGTGTGTGCGTGTGTCTGTTTGCTTTCAGTAAGACTTTACTGTCTAAAAAAATGGGGATTCGTTTTGTTTTATGCATACGGTAGACCTACTTACAATTTAAAAAATGCAACGGGAGATAATGTTAGCCAATATTGTGCTACTGTACAAGCTGGTGGAATGGCGTACCATTAATGACGTTAACATTAGTAGCATTAAATTCAGTAGCATGAACTCTTAGTTTTAAATGAGCACCCTTCTCTCAACAGGCACCATTGCGTCTGGTGAGCCCAGGAGACTGAACATCCCTTATCTTCTGTTCTGGAGCTCGCCGCTGTCTGTTCTTGCCTCCTGAGTCTTGAAGCTCAGACAGAGTCCTTGTGCAAGGAGGACTGTAACAACCTCTGAATGGATTAGCCTTGGAAACTGGCTTACAAGTGACGAAGTGAGAAAGCGAACAACGGCGTACCAGGAGGAGAGAGCCGCCTTGGCGCTGGTTCAGCCCGGAGAATGACACTGAGCGCGGATTCGGAATCAGGGCTGTACAGCATCCTGCGCAGAGTGGCTGGTGTGGGCGTGCATGTGCTGTGTGTGGGGTTCACAGTGTTTCTAGCTGTAGTGGCCAGGCCTGGGACCAGTGAGTACAGCTCTGCACGTTCCTCTGTGCAAACAGAGTGCAGTGTATTTTGCCTCAACTTTGCTTTGTATTTAGCGCGCTCAGTCCCTAATATACTCCAGCAGCTGCAACACCTTGAAGACACGTCTTGCAATGTATGTCTCTAAAAAGAGATACTGTGCTACAAACATTACGCACTTTCAGATTGATTTATAAATACAGAAGAGTTAAAAACAACTTTTGAGATTCCTACATTGGTGCCAGGAAATATTGCACTGTTCCTTCTGCCTTTTTTATATTAAAAAGTAATAACTATATTTATTAGACAGTAGCCCAGTGTTGTGAGCAGACTCTTGTCCTCTTCTGTTTTTCAGGTTTATTTTCTTGGCATCCGTTCCTGATGACCTTCTCTGTAAGTACTGTAATTAATAGAGTACATCTTCCTCTGCATTTGTGCCCCAACACATCTCCAATGTAAGACTCACTGCTGTCCACGTTACACTTATAATAAAAGGGCTTTCCTTTTCATCTATATTGTATTCATTTTACATATGTAAGACGTGGGTATTAATTGATGTGCTTTGGATTGTTATTTTTTTCTTTTTCCCTTCCCAGTTTTCCTTCTTCGTGACAGAGGCCCTGCTCATCTTCTCCCCAGACAGCTCTCCCATTCAGCGCTTCTCCCACAAGATCAAGGGCCGCTACCATTGGATCCTGCAGACCCTAGCCACTACCTGCGCCTTGCTGGGATTGGCTGCGATTTTCTACAACAAGCACCTCAACAACAAGCCGCACTTCGCCACCTGGCACGGGCTGGTTGGCTTGCTGACTGTCCTGTTTGCTGTGATGCAGTCCCTGGGTGGGGTCTTCCTGCTCTTTCCCAAACTGGCCAGAGGCTGGTCGCTGGCCAAACTGAAGCGCTACCACGCTGCATCAGGACTGGTGGGGTACCTGCTGGGCTGCTCCAGCCTACTGCTGGGCATGTCTTCCTTATGGTTTACTACTGCTGTCCACAGCCTGGGCTGGTACCTAGCTGCCTTGTGCCCTATATTTAGCGCCTTGGTCATCATGAACCAAGTCACCAGCTCCTACATGACCAAGAAACGCTTCCAGACTTAAAGCAGCAGAGCATTTTGGGATCAGCCGATGATTATAACATGCCTCAGAAATACAAGCTGTGTAAAATAAAAATCTACCAGTCGATTCTCCGTCCATCCCAGCATGTACTTCTGAGTAAACGATGCACTTCAGGGAAGCTCAACTGCAGCACCCTCCCCAGGATTAATTTGTTCCCCATTTTAGTGATACAGTATGTAAACTGTTAGGGTTACAAAATAAATGTAATGACAAAAGAGTGTTCCAATGGATGATAAAATGAAAAAAAAAATTGTTAGCAAAATGTATTCTGCAATTTACCATTGTACTGTTTATATCTGTATGAATAATGTTTTCACTGAATTTTCTTACTTTTTTTTTTAAGCTTAAAAATGATCAAAATTATACCCATTAGTATTTTTTTCCTTTTAGGTGAATATGATGTGTGTGCAATATCTAACAATTAGCAGGAGTTGCAGACTCTCTTAATAAACGTGTGTGCAAGGATAGCTAGGAACACAAGTAATCAAACAACTGAAATGTACAAGTTTGTGGACTTTTACTTGTCATTTTTACTCCCAATAAACTGCCAGCTCTTCCAGGCATTGACGGTTTGTACTGTTTTTTTTTTTTCCAACTGTGATTCAAACAATTCTTCACGCATATTTTCATTAAAAGTAATTAAGTAAAAAAACATAAAATATGAATAGTTTTGTACCAAACTACTTGCTATTTTTGTTTCAGGTAATTTGCCTTTTTAAGTGGTGCAAAATGTGCCCTGGATAAATGACAGCTTATTGAACATGCCCTAAAGCACCAGCATGCTATTTTGTTATGAATATCACCCATAGCTGTCCTAGTACTGCTCATCAATCTAAAAAGTGTAAGAATACCAACAGTCTTGACTCATTTCCTATCAAAGCTACATTCAT
This sequence comes from Polyodon spathula, assembly GCF_017654505.1. Lineage (NCBI taxonomy): Eukaryota > Metazoa > Chordata > Actinopteri > Acipenseriformes > Polyodontidae > Polyodon > Polyodon spathula. Next base: position 2,483,468 of record NC_054556.1, on the reverse strand, counting down.
CTCAATGGGTTTTGAGATCCTCTTCAGTTCTTGCGGTTTTTCTTGGTTTCCTGTTAAGAGTTAGATTCTAACAGCACTGACATCTTAGTGTTCAGGTTTGGTTGGCCAACAAATTGTTATGTGAACTGAAAGTGACGTCTACATTTACTTGCAGGGCAGGTTAGACCAGTGCTTGCTATCCTTGGGTTTGTGAACACTTTCATATCGATTTTGTATTACAATGAACCCCTTGAGATGCAACCTGTTTAGAAGTGTGTGGGAGATTCTCAGACACTTGACACATGGCAATTAGTTGCCTTGCTTACTTCATTTCTGCTGCAGTTTTACTTTCACACTCTTGATTAAGACACAGTCCTACCCATGCAATGCTAGCTGAAACTCTAAAGCCTGCAAATACTCAGCACTTCTGTGCCAAGTCGTAAGACCAGGTTGTTCAACTGGTTAGTTACCCATTCGCACACACTGTTCATTGGCATGCACAGAAGTCTCTGCCAATTGCTTATATCAAACTGACACCTGGTGACGGAAAACTATTATTACAGCTGCCACTTTTCTACTAATCAAATGCACTATTCTTTAACAGACACTGGCACAACGGAACCAGCAAGGGAAAGAGAACCAACTCCAAACCAGCTCTTCAGTTCACATCACAATGGGTTTTCTTTTAGTGGTAATGGGAGTCCATAACTTCTCATGAGCATAATAAGTAATGCTAAGTGTGAAAACAATCAAGAAGTAGGTCATTTGGGCATTTTGGGACTGAAACAAAAATCAAACTCCGGCCTCCAAAGATAAAAGGCTAGTGTACAAATTTCACAACACCAAAGTAAATAATGCAATGATAAAACCCAACATCAATTCTACTTTAACAATGGTCAGGATAGATGTGTCTTTTTGTTATACAAGATCTTTATTCCACATGTTAAAGCAAAAGGATGATTCAGGAGTGTGGGACTGTTGCGATAGTCTACAGAAATTGAACACGACAATTATTCTGCAAAGCCTAGCAAATTCACAAAACTGATCATTTAAGATAGAGTACATCTCTCAAGTAGCAAGATTTCACAATTTCAAAGATTTATTTAAGTACAAACAGACCTTTAAGCATTTAAAAAAGAAAATGGAAGCGTTTGCAAGCATTTCTAAAGTTTATGTGAAAAAAAAATAAAATAAAACGAAAGGTTTACAAATCGGACACAACCATGACTAACTGGTAGCACAAAGGGTATCCTACAAGTTGTTTATGTAGCACTTTCAGATGAAACCTACTTTGTTAGGAAACAACACGGTACATGGAATTTAACAACGAAATTCCAGCAGGCGTCTGGCAAGTCAGGGAAACTGTCCGGCAGACTTTAGAGTTTACACCTATTGGCTGAAAGAGAAATAAAAACCTGCCCCTGCCCCAAGTGTAAATGGATCGAGCGCTGACATAGGATTTTTTTTACATATATAATTTTGTTTTAACTGTTACTTTTCCCATTAACAAGTGCAAGGAGGTCCCTCCTGATGGTTAGGAGCTGAATGCGTATCTCTCTCTGTTGCTCTAACGTCAGTCTTGTCTTAGCTGTGGCATTAGGACTGTAAAGGTGCGTCCTCAAAGCTGATGATGCTGGACTCCTGGCCCCCGCCCGCCCCAGCAGCGGATGGGGCCTCACGTCCAGGGAGGAGAGGCACGTCAGCTCCACTTTCGTCGTCCTCCTCCTCCTCCTCCATGTTCGGCCAGGCAGACTGGTCCTCCACTCGCTTCAGACGTTCGTTCAAAGCCTTCAGGGCAAGCTGCCTGTCAGAGACACAGATACAACAGCAGCATTACAAATCACATCCCTGTTCTTCTATAAGATTTCTATAGACACATTTTAACCTGTTTTAATGTGCACTGGTCACAGTGTCATTCAGTTCACTGCAGGTAGTTTATATATTTACACAAAAAAAATCTATACGTGGAAGCCTTGGTAGAAATTATTAGTACAGTAATACATACTGTATGATTCTTTCACACAATCACAGCACCTGTGCAACTCAGCAAATTGAACAGGTGGGGACTGGAGGCAGTGAGTCTTCAGAGAACACTAACTTAGTCATTTATCACAGATCAGCAGGAAATTGCTACCTGTTTCTGTTTTCTACCAGCAGCAGTGGAGGAGTAATAAGGGTGACGTTCCAGGTGGCTACTATCTTATTTTTACTGTAGATCACACCACTTATTTTTGATCTCTCCCAATCGCTGTGTAGTCTGTAGGCTTGTCAAAGTTTACAGAGCTTGCTAGTTTGCTCTGTTCTGCCTGCCTCCACCACAGGTAGGCTGGCAGTTATAACAAAGAACAGTTGTAATAATGACATCATCACTCACAATACCTATAATATTTTAACATATTACCTCACACATGCACCTATTGGGTAGTAAAGTATCTACTTGTTCAGATTCCAAGCTAAAACCAAAGTTCTTAGGATCGCAAACCTAAAATCTGTTACTCTGAGACTTTTCTTATAGCGTTTGTATTTTACAATTTCACTTGGAGGTTCACTGTACAAGACATAAGCTAAAACCAACCCCTTAATTTGTTTAGACCTTCATTCTCACCCCCTGTGCAGATTGTACCCACCTTCTCCTCTCAGCATCTTGAGGGTCAGTGCCAGGCAGGCTGATGGTGATGGAGGAAGGCGCTCCCACGTCATACCGCTTGACGGTTTTGCGGCACACCTTCACCTTGATCAGTATGCTGTGCACCAGCCCAGCCAGGAGGCCCACCAGTGGTTGCAGGATCTCTGGGAAGAAGGAGGCAAAGGCAAAGTGGTCTGACATGTCCCCCCGGCCACGGCTGTGTTTCTGGTAGAACCGCAAGTACACCCACCCGGACAGCACGCCGTAGCCGTACGCTGCTAGTGGGGCCGTAGTGTCAATCAATGTGGTGAAGCGCAGGACAGCCAGGGCCAGCAGCACCAGCATGGGGGCCACCTTGAGCCGCACCTGGGGCACGCGCAGCACTGTGGAGTCACCCATCGTCTGCTTGAGGGCCACCAGCACTCCTCCCAAGAAGCCCAGCATGCCGTGGATCCGCACCTCAAACAGGTAGTCCAGGTTGAAGGTGGACATGTAGGTGAACAAGTAAGAGAAGCCGGCCAGGAGGCCCACGGAGACGTTGACGATGGCAAAGAAGATGAGCAGCTCCAAGGCACCCCACAGGGGCTCCAGCAGCCTCCCGGCCACGATCACCGTGGCCAGGCTAACCACCACATCCCACACGTGCTGTTCTGTCACCGCGTGGGTGGCCAGGGTCCAGATCCAGAAGTTCGGAGGAAAGAGAAAGCCAGGTGTCACCCCCAGCATGTAGACAGTGTCCACCACTAGAGAGAGCAGGTACAAAAGGATAACTATGGCACAGATGGCTTTGACCACCACACTAGTGCTGGCTAGGGCAGCCAGAAAGTGTTGGCGGGCGACTGGCAAATAGCGGTTCATTTTTATTCAGTTACTGAATAAAAGTAAAGTAAATGCTGTGGCACTAGATCTTAATGTCTTCAAGAGATTTGAAATTGCAAAAGCAGAAAAACACTAAAGAGATGTGTTTGGATTTCTCTGCTGGAATACATCCAGCGTTCAAAAAACAGCAGCATCCAAACAAATAATTTGCTTTATTATTAAAACCGGTCCCATCAGTATATTAATACAGAGATGGCCTGGTGTAGAAAATAAGCTAAATCTTGAGCACACACAGTAAACCATTAATGAAATATTAATGAGGAAAGCAAACGGTTACTAGTAGCAATACTGGTAGCTAGTAAACTTAAGGGGAAAAAGAAAATCAAGGATAATCAAAAAATGAATCCTATAAGATTTTTTCTTTTTTTAATTTTTATAGAACACTTAAGAAAGTCGGGAGTCTGTCATTCTAGTAACCAGTTGAACACGCCCTTATATTGATATGTAATTAACTACTATATATGTGCGTACCACACCTATATGATATATTTAACTCTTTATGATCGTTAGTCGAGTGCTTTTCCACTCTCATCTGCAGTCATGCTGTTTTTTTTCCCATTGAGGAAAACTCTTATTCCAATAGACAGGTTGTAAGCATCTCTGCCAGTAGTATAAATAAGAGATGTCAGCGGAAAAAACTGAACTTAAAGAAAATAAACTCCCAAATCAGCTTGTTCGTTTACTCCAGTCGTCTGCTCACAGTACAGCTTGTGGTAAACGTTATTTTTTTGTCGTACTATTTTGGCCTCCGGAGTACAGATAATCAGCTTCCTATTTCAAAGACAGAATTCCACGGCTCTTCTCCGCCTCTCCCCGTCCTCTCTCTCCCCGACCTTTTCCCGGCCCCAGTCCACAGGTGAGCCCGGGGATTATCCTCCCTCGCCAGGCCCAGATAACTGAAATTAAAGGGATATTACCCCTGTCCACGCAACGAATCTGAACACCGCTGCTGTTGGGTGGTTCTGGTTGTATTTTGGCAATTTAATTAGTTTTTTTTTCTGGTGACGTTTATCTCAACTATTTCTCCCCTTAACGTAAACTCAAGGCACACCCCGCGATACGCCACTGCTACCACCGTCACCAAAAACAAACAACTGTCCACTGTGCTTGCGCACTGGGGGACGACGTGTTGAGCAGCAGGCGATCATGGGGAATGCAGTTTTTGCAAAATTCTCCATGTATATTAATATGGGTGAGATCTTTTTTTTGAAGCACAAGACTTTAAGCCAGTACTTAACAAACACATCCATATGTTGACAGAAAAAAACAGACAGAGGCCAGGTATCATAGGTGAGTACAGGTGAGCTAAGGGTTTTGACATTGTCGCCACTGTGAAAATTAATTCCTTTGAACTCTCGACGCACATTCACCCAGTGTGTCTGAGTAATCTTGTCTGTTGGTTGCTGAAATTCAGAGATCAAATTCCTCTGCAGCCAATAGTATTTTTTGCGTGTCTGCTATTGTTTTATATATATATATATATATATATATATATATATATATATATATATATATATATATATATATATATATATATATATATAATATATAATTATATATAATTAATATATAAACATACCTTCAACATTGGGAAGTTGGCTCGTGAGCAATATATATGTTTCCGGTAATGTTTACAATATGATATTGTTTAAAATATATATATATATATATATATATATATATATATATATATATATATATATATATATTAGTTTTGGGATTATTAATTGCATAAATAAATAAATAAACCAAAGTGGAATGTTATTTAATCGTTTTTCCCCCGGCGGACAGTTTACACAGACGCACGCAAGTCCGGGCGAAGCTGTCATTATCACAGCAGAAGAGGGGGAAGGCAGGAGCTGGTGCACTGCATGTGATGAGATAAACACTGGCGAGCAGGACAAGCAAGTAACTGCAGTTCATCGGTATTGTAAGCTAAGATAACGGACTTGTTTGGGAGACTGTAGTGTATACTTCGTTGGTCACTATTTTTAGGTTTAGAGATTAAACCTGCAATTTTAGTGCAGCGTAGGTTACAGTTTATTTAGGATTATTTTAATTACGACATGTTTTCCAGGATTATTTAAAATAAGCTGACTGTGAAAACACCTTTTCAGGTTTCTGCTCAAAACTGTATTTAACGTATTTTATCTAGTGTTTGTTTTGTTGCTTAATTTCCTGTAAATATTAAATTATTACGCTTTGCGTTGAGTAATTTGCTATGTATTCTTTTTTTTTTTTTTTTTTTTTTTAGTATATACTTTTGGTTTTGACTCCTTTCTGTGTGATAAAACTTTTGCCTTGTTAAAAATGTGTGTGTTTTTATACGGTGTTATTAAGGACATGATTGGAACAAAGAACAGGGTTGGTCTATTGTGTTGTTTTTAAACCAGTCCTAATGGTTTACTGCTCTTTCAATCCTTAGGACAGTGCCACTGGCCTAAACTGTGAGAGAGGGCGTGAATGAAAGTTGAGCAAAAGTAAGTTTAGAACAGAAGCACTTTATTACACAGAGAGGTATAAATGAATGGAATAGCAGACCAGGTGCACAGTGGGATTGGAAACAATGGGAACATTTAAAGAAAGACCAGATTCTGTGCTTTTGATCCCCCTGTAGGAGAGAATGTTGTGCTAACAAGGAAAGGACCATGATGGGCCGAATGGACTTTTCCTAGCACACAGTTAAGTTTCTGTAGCCAGTGTATAACCTTGGCTTCTCCTTTCTCCCCTCCCATTCTTTAGACTGTGCCGCGCTGGGATAATGCATTTCTTCCGAAACCGGCTGGTAGTCCTGGGTCTAGTGCTGCTGGCGACGGTGCTGCTGTACCTGCTGCTGCCCGCCATTCGCCAGGGCAGTATGGAGCCCTTCCTGAATGTCCAGAGGATGGGGCTGACAGGAGGCTCTCCCACAGCTCCGACCGCCAAATTCCCTAAGCCAGTCAACATCACAATCCGCACGGGCCAGCTGGCCGGAGACCCGCCTCTCTCCTTCAGGGAAACGATCAGCGTGGATGCAGCGGGGAAGAAGATGCAGCCCAGGTGGGTACCAGTGACCAAGGCATTGAACGCAGTGCTGCTCCTTGTCTTTGAATTCTTCAAATTCTTGGTAATGAAAGAACTACTCTTCTGCATTTTATTTATGCGTTATCTTTGTTTAATTTTGTTTTGTTTTACAGTATCATAACATAAATGAAGGGTTGAGGTCAATTCCTGTTCTTCAATTCCAATTCCTTTTTGGAAACTATTCACAATTCCAAATCCAGTTCCTTCGAAGGAATTGATAGTTTAGATACATAATAATTGTGAGTGTTCAACTGCTTTAATTTGAAGCCAGTTTAATTGGCTGACAGGGACTTCAATGTAAGTAATTTGTTGCCACTGTGAGGAGCTCATTTTAACACAGTACAGCGAATTGCAATTTTGATCAGTGGTGTGCTGGAATTGGTTAAAAGGGAACTGGAATTGGGAATTGATCTTATAAAGTAATTGAAATTGGAACTGAACAACAGGTATTGGACCCCAAACCTTCAAATAGGAGTCCCCTTATTCCAGCAGCCATTAAATCCAGTGCTGAACTTGTATTTCCTAATTGTAACCATGCTGCTCGCGCACACAGGCTGCAGGTGGTTCTGCTGCACGGTCAGGCCTTCACCTCAAAGACCTGGGAGGACCTGGGCACCCTCACTTTACTGGCCAGTCACGGCTACCAAGCACTGGCCCTGGACTTGCCCGGTAAGAACATGTTGTGCACCATACTAACTATGTACTGAGTCCTATAATACACTAAAAGGTATTAAGTAAAGCGAACTTTGTCAAATCTATCAGTAACCCAAGGTTTGTTGTTGCAGATCCAGTTCATCATGACTGTAAAATATGTGTACAGAATGTTGTCCAAAGTCATTTAACATTTTAGGGGGGAAAAAAAAATTCACACAGTTGTGATGGGTTTTCTGATTTAAAAAAATGAATGATGGAAGTAAGACTCCTATTGCGTATCAGTGTCATTCATTCCAGGTTTTACTAGGAGCTTGATTAGCTACTGTGTATTGGTAAAAAGCTCAGGTGTGTCTTAGTAAACTCATAGTAAAACAGGAATGGTAAGCATTGGATCTTATTTCCATCCCTGTAAATTTTGAGATGGGTGAGATTCTTAATTAAAACTAAAAAGAAATTCCTGTTATTGTGTTGCATAAATTAAACATGTTTTGCTTCGCAATGGATATGAGAAGATTCGGAATCAGTGAAGACGGATCAGAACCGGACTAACCTCCTGCTGAGGTTCCTGGACTCCCTGGAGGTGCAGGCGCCGGTCCTGGTCAGCCCCTCGATGAGCGGGCGCTTCTCTCTCCCTCTCCTGATGCTCCACAGCTCCCGTCTCAGAGGCTTCGTCGCTGTCGCCCCCGTGGGCACCAAGCTCTACAGCGAGCAGCAGTACCAAAACATACAGGTAGAGAAGACGCGTTCTTCATTATGTCAGCATCAATCAGTTTGGTCAAAGCACAGTTGATCAGGCACTTTGTGTTCTATAGCGTTTGGAAGGCGTTACTCATTTGTGACTCTTTCAGTCCATTCTAAACCAAGACCTTGTTTGAACCAGTGGCCATTTACATGAAACGCCTGAAGTTAAATTTCCTCTTCAGTATTCCTTGAGTTTAAGAGTCTTACAGAAAGCTGCTTAACACATTTAAGAGTCAATACCCTAGCTAATGGAGAATGTATCCTGAAGTGTTATACTTAAACTTAATGCTTAAAGTGTTTTATGCAACCAGCCCCAGGTCTTTAATTACTTAGTTGCAGGCTGGACATGATTGGGGCAAGGTCTTGGAAGTGTTAAGAGCTACACAAATACAAATTTTTTGAAATACAAAAAATTGTGCAGGATGTGGATTAGTGAGTAGCTTATAGTTACTACATATAGCAACAAGATAGTCAAGAAGTTACATTTGTGGTTTACTGCATGCAGAGTGAAAAATAGCTTTCATAGTCTGGTCCTGTTTATTCTCAATCCCCTGATCATTTTAGTTAAGAAATGTCAACAAGGTAGTTTTAAGAACCAGGACTGGGCACAAGAAAAGGGAATTTGAACAGCCCCTGCAATACATCTGTTTCTGTCTCCCTCGCTCCTCTCATAGACCCCGACTCTGATAGTGTTTGGTGCCCTGGATGGCAGTCTGGGGACCCAGTCGTTGAAGAACCTGAGCCAGCTCCCTCACCACACTGTAGTGCGAATCGATGGAGCCAAGCACGCGTGCTACATGGACAAGCCAAGGGAGTTCCACCAGGCACTGCTCATCTTCCTGAGCAGGCTGAGCAGAGAGACTCCTTCACACCACGGAAGAAAAAAAGAAAACCTTTCGGAAGAAAAAAAATAAAATAGTGCTTGAGAGTTTTAAGTCGCATGAAAAAACAGCCGATTGTGGCAGTGAAAGTAGGGATTCACTAGGGCCTGTTCTTTGTTATGTCTCCTCATTGTGTTGTTTAGGGGTCACTAGTAGGTAGCCCCTCAAAAACACGGGCGCTACTCTGTAACCTGTAATAACAACCTTCGTAAACAAGCAGAAAAAGAAAAAAAATTCTTAAAAGGTTGCTACATAAAATGTACAGAACGAGTGGAGGCCATTTGGCCCAGTCTTAGCTCATCTAGTTAAAAGGATGCTAAAGTAGTATTGTCAGTTTTTTTAAAAATAGATTAAAACAAAAGCCTGGTGCTATAATTAGGCGTTACAATTTGACAAACGTTTCTTCATATTTTGCAAATATACAAGGCTCTTCAATAAATGGAAAGGATGTGAAATTCTACTTGTTGGTGGGAACCAACCCTATCATTTTGATGCCGCTATAATTATAGCTGCTTTTAAAAATGATAGTTTCTGGTATTTAAAAGCTGCTAAAAGTGTGGCAGTGCCAGAGGTTAAGTAGATGTGATCTGCTGGATCACAATTATGAATGAATTCTGTAACACCAAGGGCAGACAGTAACTGGGATAAGAAGTTTATAATTACTAACTAGGTATAACAACTCTTTATTTAAGGGCTTTTACACACACCTGAGGTTTTAAGTTGTTGTTTTTTTGGCTAGTTTCTTAGCTTCTGTGCCCATTGCAAAATTTAATCTGGAGGGTTGGAGGGTTCTGTTCCGACTCTCACCTTACAGCACAAGAACAGATCCACTTTCCAAATGAGCAAGTCCTAGGATGACTTCAGTTCCTTGTGTTAAGATTAGACAAGGTTTAGTCCTTTGGGATTTGTAGTTCTTTCATGGTTCTTGGGAGTTGAACTTGTAGAACTTCAGTTCCCAGCACCCTTTAAAACATGTTACTGTTACTGGTTAAATAAATAGCTGGAAAAAGTTTATGTATTTATTTAATTAAATAAATGTTATTTAAACTAACAACCTCAAGTCTTTTTTTTTATTCCAATGTGTGCAGAAAAAAAGTGTGTCCAACATTGCTTATCAAAATCTAATTTGTTTGCATTTACCCCAGCTGAATAGAATAAGGAACATGGACTGCAGTAAAATAATCCCATTGTACAGCAGAAAAGAACCAACTTGTGTTTAAAGTGAGTGGCTGACATTGTTATGCAGCATTTAATATATATTTTTAAATGTAGGGATTAAAAACTCTTACCTTCAGACTGGTCATAAGGACCAGTCACTCTTTCTGTGTTCAGGCCACAATGCTTAAGACTGCCAACTAGAGATTCGAGGGAAGTGCATTTAACACCTTTGTACACAAGAGTGTACAAATCAGTGCATACTAGACACCAGTGGGTTAACAGCATTGTGAGTAGGCAGTAGTGCCAAATGGCCTTTGTCCCTGCAGTATAAAGCTTTTGCTTCTAGTGGTGCTAATTCGCCAGTTTGGGCTTTTTGAGATCCTGTGGCTTTTTGAGATCCTGTGCTTTAGTGCTGACAAAGCACCAAATAGGATAAGAGGTCAATGACTGGGAGAACGTTTAAACTCCTGCTACATGCAAGGGATTACTACAGTTCTTAATCCTGTCGTGTTTCAAAATAAACCTGGACTTTATTAGTTATCATCCAGTCCTCTCTTCTTATGCTTTTACTTTTGCTGTTGGTGAGGAGCAAGGTAAGTTTAATTACCTGAAGTTCTATTAGGGGAGTGGGTTAATAAAGCTGAAGAATCCATGACTAGTCATTGGTTGGGCTAGTGCATGCTATATTTCACTGAGAATATAGCTCAAGGTGACCTACGGTATTTTATTTTATAATAATTTTTTTGCCATATTGATTGGCTGAACTGTTGATGGCTAACTTTTGGTGGCTTGCTCTCTTCTTATTGAGTTAATTTGTACAGATGTGGTGCAGAGCTGTTCTTGGCATTTAATAACAAGATCGATGCCATTCAAGCAGCTGTACATACCCTGGCTTTTAATGACAAGAACGATGTCATTCAGAAGCGTGCTCCAGGGGAAGGAGAGTCGTGTCTGGGAATGACAAGGGATGACGGTGCTATCTGAGAGTTGATGTGATTATTCCCTGCTGCTGCGACTGCTCTTATCCTGGTTAATGCATTGCTCTCCAGGGCTGCTCTCTCCCGCGTCGTCCTCTATTTTCGAGCTTTGTCTTTGGTTAATGCTTTTCTGTCAAGTGCTGTACTGGGGCTAGCTGTGTAATTTGTGCTGTTACAAGCCTCTTGGCAGTGTTAAATAGTAAAGGGAATTAATGGGATTTTAACTGTCTTACTGCAAACGTTTGATTTGGATCTCTGTGGGTCCAGGTTATTAAACACAATGCTTTTAAATGTGTAACTGTTTGTAGCTGCCTACGCAGGGATGAGTGCAATAAATATGAGTAGGAGTCATGCCTGGGAAATAAAAGGGTTATAAGATACTTGATTGCAGTTCCACAAAGTCAACCCCGTCCACTATATCAAGGACAGAAACCCGGACCAGAGGACCCATTTATAAACTGAGTGGAGACAGACTCAGGACAGAGGGTAGCTCGACCCATCGTCTTATAGGTTTTAGTACCAAAATCATCTTAGGTTTGGACTTTCCCAACCTGAAACAACTAGAATGAGTGAAATCCGAAAACATTGAAAAAGAGTCTTTTTCTCTTGTGGATTCACTCACATGAGTACGACCCACTGCACTGCAGTGTCACCACAGTGAACATGACCATGGTGCAAGGGGGCGTGGCATATGACGTCACCCCCCCCCCCCCCCCCCCCCCCCCCAACCCCCAACAGCTTTGACATGAGGATCCCGCCCACTGTCGGTCTGAAGGTATGGGGCTGCATTCGCTGTGCTTCTGTGCACAATTACCCCAGCTTTTAAACTGAGAACAAAAAAAGAAATGGAGAATCTGCACCCCTGTGTATGGCCCATAACTTGAGCTCTGCAGCAAAATTCATATAGCTCTGTGGTGGCAGCATTTTTAATTGCACCCTGACTCTGTTCCGTGATGAAACGTGCTCCGCTGTGTTATTTGATTTGTTTCTAATGCACCTGAGACACTACGATGAAAACAAATCTCTTTCCAACAGGAATTTGAAGAGCAGATTAAAGCGTGGTGTGAGGCCGCTGGGGAAGGTGTCACCTATCAGTTTGCACAGGTACAGTTTCTGTGCTGTTCAGTTCTAACTCAGGATCCTCACAAGATCATACAATCAATCATGGACAGCATGCCAAGGTCTTGAACTCTGACAACAAAGATCACAGGGTTCATTGGTATGAACAGAGCTGGACTGTTAAAATAGGTCAAGTGTCTGATAGGTCAAGTGTCTGAATTTCTCTCTCCGATTCCTTGTAATGGAAAATGTGATGTAAAACAGACTCTGACCGAAGGTCACTGTGCGCAGTCTTCTATAAGAAGACAGCTTGACAGACAGGTTCCTTCATGCCTCATTAATGTTTTCTGTAGGGGTCTGTTTGAATGCTCTTCAGTGCCGCAGTTTTAAAAACAAATCTACCTTTTTAAACCCATAAACTCAGGCTAGCATGGGTCCCTTTCCACTCCATTTTCTAGTTTCACGATCTTGGAGTAAACCTCAGGAAGAACTGAAACTTAATGACTCGATACCTTCTAAAGGAGCTCAAACAAATAATGTGCATCTGCTTAGCTGAAACATGTTTTAGTTTTTAATTCCTGCCTTATCAAATCCAGATGTAATGCATTAGGTACGGTAACGTACATCGATAATCACACATTGGAATTCAGGGAAGTTGTCGGGGACTCTGAGAGATTCTGTCACAAGGTGGTGCAAGTCAGTCGAATTGTGGCCTGCTGCTCTTCGCTGAGGATTCTGGAGGGAGTGTTGCATTCAGCTTGGCACTCCCGTAGGTTAGGGAGGCAAAACCACCGTCAGGGGTTTGTATAAAAGGATAGCATTGCAGAATATAGAACAGGACTGAATAAAGCACCCCTCCCCTAAACACACGCATGGCCGCACACTTTCAAATGGGGAGTCCTGGTGAAGTTGTACAGTCACAATGAAAATGTCACGCTGTATCATAACCTTTATTCAAGCACGTTATCTGTGGTGATAGCACAGCTGAGCCTCGAAAGGCCGCTGTGCCAGCCCCGCCTGCGGGCTATCTGCCTTTCACAGTTCAGTGGCACCAGCCCTCTCCCCAATCTCGGAGACAGTGGGAAGTCACTGGTCTGTTCTGCCTGCGTATGTTTCTGTTCTTGGCTCTGTGTAAAAATGTAATTACAAACGCCTCAGTACTGCATTCACTCACCCTGGGATTGCATTCTGTTAGAGTTTTTTTTTTTAGTATCAGATAACAAAACGTAAGATAATTTGCTTGGTTATTGATTGCCAGCACTGCCTTTCTCACAGCTGCTGCTTGTTTTGTTGTTTCGGTGCATTTTAAAGCTGCTGTAAGGATGATTGAAATTGTAAGAGATGTCTCCATTCTTGGTTTAGGATCCAATGATGCCAGTCTTCCAGGGAACCATTTTACATTGATTCATTGAGTCCCAGAGGTTCACATTCACCAACTACTTACTTCAAAATATATAGCAAATCCAATGGAGGGGACACGCTTTGTCACTGTCACAAAGTGCATGCATGTTACTGAAAGACTAATCCATGTCCGTCCCTTATAAAAATTTCCCATAGTAAAAGCATAGTGTAATAAAGCATAGTGAAAGCATGCCAATGCATAGGTGAGCATTGTAAATAATAGCAAGGTATGGGTAAAGTATATTAATAAACATGGAAACCCAGGGTAAACTGGTAAATGCAGAGTATAACCATGGGAAAAGAATAAGGGAAAACTTTAAAAATACTATGGTGAAGGGTTCTTAGAAGAGGAACTACAGACCAGTGCATGTGACACCATTCTGGGGGGTAACTGATGGACTGATTGCTGTCCTTTTCTTCACTCCTGCTCTGTACAGTTGTGCCTTGTTATTCTGGGACAAAGTGCTGATGGCTTTACCTGTCACATTACTGCCTGTGATAAGCTGCTGTCAGGTGTACATGCAGATTTTAGCATTGCCTGACAAGACATTTCAAATGACCAAAACTAGCAGTACAGGAACATTGTGGCTAGGTAGAAACATGAACTAAAATGAAGGTCTTTCACTCCTGACTCTTGATAACTTGAATCAGACTGTCACCCTCCCTTATTTTGGTATTACAACCCTGTTGTAGCTTTTCAGCTGTCATGCAAGGCTCTTGGGCTGTTGCAAGGAGTTTCAAATTAAATTATATTTGCCCTCACAGTTCTTACTCTGGGAGGAAAAAAGGAACTGCTGACAGCTTGCCTTGTCTCTGATGATCTCCCCTGTGTGTTGTAGGGGGGGGGGGGGGGGGGGGCCAGGGGGTAGGGGTTTAGAACAGGAAGAACTCCACGGTTGAGACAGTCACTAGTGTGTTTGCAGTGGTTGTGTGTTATTGTTTAACAAGGGGACGTGACAGGACGGCCAGTGGTCAGGCAGGCAAGCCAGCAATCAAACAAACAGATATGTGAATGAAAGCACTTTTTAAATAAAATAAATAATTAAACTAAATTAAACTTAGAAACAAAAGTTGCCAACTGTATTCCGTCTCGGAAACTCTTGAGAACTGACTGAACTAGGTGCTGCTTTATATATATATATATATATATATATATATATATATATATATATATATATATATATATATATATATATTTTTTTTTTTCTCAGTTTAAGTATGCATACATATAGGGAGTCTAAGATTATATACTGTACTTTACCTTACAGCCACTTGGAGGCAGTATATACAAAGATTCAACACACTCTTTCCAGTCTTGGCCGTTCATTTCAAGTCTTCTGTGTGACACAGGGGTTGAACGCTGTCAAAATGGGGTATCCTCACCAAGGGCAGCCTTAAATGGTTCTGAAGGGATCCACTGAATCATCTGATCAGTACAGTAAAATAACTGAATATCACAGATCTCTTTTTAAGCCCTGACAAATTAACCCTTACAACAATACACTGCAGCATTTTTGATCGATTTGTAGGATGTCTGGAGTGACGCATCTTAAAAACAAAACTACACAGTGATGTGTGATTTCTGTACTAACCTGGCATAACAGATTGCTGTACAGTGCAGTTTCAGTAGCTTTGCTCAAAGGAAGGGAGTAGTACTGTAACTCCAAACAGCCCTGTAATTCCTACAGCTGCAAAGTTAGGCTGGCTGTGCTCTTAATCGACATTGTAGTGCAACAGGTGCGCAAAACCTGCTGAATGCGGTCAGATTAAATTGAGTAATATATTACCAACCACACTGTCCACCCATCCAGGCAACCCGTCAAAGAGGACATCTACAAAATGCTTCAGCTGGTTGTTTGAATGCAGAATTGCTTTTCCAAACTGGGCAGCTGCAGCATGAGGTATATTTGGACTATTTCTGTACAATGTAACATAGTTTCTGACATACTACAGAAATCTCACAGGGCTTTGAAATCTTTCAAACTCTTCAGTAACAGTGGGTGACGGTAGTTCCAAGCAGCCATTTTAAACCTGTCTTCGTGCACACAAACCCATTTTCAGTTTAATATCAACGTTATCAACCTTAGCTCCAGGCATTACCTGGCTGCTGGGTAATTACCTCATTATTGCAGTGGCCAGTTATTTAGCAGCTAATTCTAGCCAGGCTGGATATTAATCTTTGATCGACACACGCTGGTCAGAAAAGGCTCTACACACAGTCCTGCGAATGCTTACACTCAGCACAGCCACCTGAGCTGCAATGATCTTTTAAAAATTGCCAATGCAAATCATTACAGGCTGAGCAAGGAGATAGAGCGAGAACATGAAGTGCTAGGCTATAAAGTGCCTGCACACTGACAGATGCAATGGAGCATGCAAATGAACTGGGCAATGATCACATTGATTATCGGCAGACATAAATGATTCCCCAGCCAACAGGAGCTGCTGTCTCCACTGAGCGAATGTCTGGCTCTAAATGAACGATCATCATGTTTTTGTGTTTTCAGAAAGATTCATATGTCAGTGATTAGAGCAAAGAACAGGCCTCTTAATATTTAACGGTGCACAACCCTTGCAGAATCCATGAAAAAACACAGGATACTTCAATCCTTTTTAAACATTTGGCATCAACATTTAGCTAACAGATACATTTGAAATACACAATCTTTCAGCAGTTTAATGTAAGTTACATCTTTGTCTTGAGCAATTAAATCTGGAAAAAAAAGTAATCTTTTGTTTGTTTTTTTAAATAAATATTTTGCAAGCTAAATCTGAAGCTAACAAGTTCCCGTGTTTGACCTTCGGTGTGCCCTTCAGTAAAACTCTTGCACAAGGGGGCTCCCTTTTTATCTTTTCATACAAATCAAAGATGTCAAGGCCCCAACTTTGTGCTTTGGTGCCAAAGAAAGAACTCTGTCAAAGCCATGTGTGTGGTCCACCAGCATGTGACAGCTGCTGCTCCATGATGTGAAATAGCTTGTGAAATACATATTGATTCATTCATATGGGTGCATTTTGTTTAATGGCACTTTTAAAGATGTTACTGTAGTATGTTAGAAAATGATTTTAGAAAACCGTTTTATTAGCTTACAAATAGGTTTGTGTATATTAACTAACTGTGAACACAAACTGAGCAACACAAGTTAACATGCAAGTTCGTTCATTGTTAATAAATGAAAAGGTTCCCATTTAAATAATGCCCTTGGTTTTACATTAGAGACCTTTTACACAGCAAAACACCCAACAGCACTGGAAAGTGCTTTGTGTGGCCGGCAGATGCCTTTTGTTTGCACAAAAAGAGAAACAGCAGAGTCACTGTTTCCCCGAGGACTACATGCACTAGAATCAAATTACATTTTTCAGAGAGGGAGGATATATGGAAAGTGGAGCTTTCCGAAGAATCTGAGGTTAAAAGCCATGCATTACAGCTACACAGAAAGCCAATCTAACATTGCTTTAAAAACAGATACCAACTGCAAGTGGCAGGCATCATTTCTGAGGACCTTTCTTATAGATAGCAGTTATATTTAGTTATGGTCAGCGATGCACACCGTCCACCAACACATATTGAGACACCCTGTGTTACAATACTGTTCTAATACTACTGGGAAAGTGGCACATATAATTACAAAGATCAGTTAGTGCCTGTGCACTTTGTGACACTATGTGTTGCACAGACTGCCCGTGATATCTGCATGTTCCATATAAGCCCAGGTAGCTGTAAATGCTTACTGGTCCTGCAGATTCCCCTACCTAGCCTTGCTTCATGCTCAATATTCCCTTGATAGGCAGAGATTGTCAAACCTGTCATCTGTTTCTGTGTTGTCATTGACCTCTTGTACAGGCAACTGGGGGGCACCCCCCCTTCAAAAGAGAAAGCAGACACTGGTCCACTACGGAGGACCTCCTTGACTTGCAAGTAATCAGCTGAAAAATGTCTCTCAGCTACACGCTTCCCAAGGTCGAAACCCAGTCAGCATCTCGACTGCCGCAGACAAAAGTCCTCCGAGATGGAGGTGAGCGTTCAGGTGAGAGCACATTGCCTCTCTTCTGTTTTCCTTTTTTTTTCTTCTTTTTTTGGTTTGATTGGCAGGGTTTCAGGGCAAAGCCTGTTGTTATATTAACCCAATGACCAGTCCACGGGATACACATTTTAGATTGTGTTTCGGTATGGAGCGGTATCTGTAATGTTCAAGGCTCATGTGATAAATGTAGTTTACGCAGGGGCACGTTTTCATACACGAGTTACTGCAAGGTGCAAACCCTAATGACCTTGTTCAGAATCAGGCAGTAACTGTCATCTATTCAGAGTGTGTGATAGTCTTTGATTGCGTAATCCCTAAGACACATGAAAATGTGAAAACATTCCGATGTTTTTTTCCCCTGCTAAGCGGATTTAATTTAAGACCTCTTAAAGAATAAATAGCTTCAAATGACAGCTTCCCTCTTTCTAACGTATGCTTGATGTCTGCAGAGTTCTGTTTCTCCAGTATTGAGTTTAATTAAGGTTCCCCAATTGCTTCCTTTGATTGCTTTTCAGTTCAGCTAGACTACGTGCTGCTGTGGAATGTCAACTGTCTTTGATTTCCTCATCAAGAAAGTGATATGAGTCTGTGACCTTTCAACTCTGTCAGCACCATCTGCTCTATCCACCACAAGTTAATGCAATATAACTATATCATAATAATCTCATCTATTCTAATATACTATACTTTACTACACCAAAGAACAAGTGGAGCCAAAAAAAAAAACTACACAAGTCACAGCCTCAGTTTCATTTGATGGTCTCTCATTGCGTCAGGAGTCGTATGGTATTCCAGGCAGTCATGTTGTCATGGTAATGATGTTGGTTCCAGCTTCCCATGATAAAAGTCTCAGAAAGATTCAAAGCCATCGGAGTCTGTCCACACATCAGCTTTGTGTACAGTTCAGACCTTTGGTCTAGTGGCACACATACACGCACGCCATACTAGCCGCAGCTGGCACGCCCTTAACCCACCGTAAAAATGAAAGCACTTTCACAGACTCATCCACACAGATGTACGCAAACAAATACACACAGTCACAAAGTGATTACTGCCGTCAAGCTGTGATAAAAATGAAAAGAAGCTGGTTTGCTATCTTGCACTGACACTGTGCAGCCGCTACCCTCTCAGAGATAGGAAATTGCATTGCAGAGATTTTTGTTGTGTTTTTTTTCTTTCCCCTAGACGGAACTTTATGAAACATTGGCATGTTCCATAATTTTTCGCTGGTCATAAAAGAGAAGAGCCAGAGAAGATAATAACAATAAAATAAAAAACAAACAAATAAAAAGCACTCTGGGCTCTGTTGCTATTCTCTTTCCCATTGTCTCACTCTCTGTGCGTCTCGCGCTCCCTTTCCAAATCTGGGGTTAATGTTCTGTGAAAGAAGATAACTATCTGAAAATACATATACTGCCTGTAGCTTTTTATTTTTTTAGGCAGATAATTTACCAGCTATTAAATTATTACTCAGTTGCTGTCTCCAAATTGTTCTCCTGCCCCTGGGCACATGAGGATGAAATTCTGACAGGGTTAAGTATCAGGAAAGAAAGAAAATAAAAGCGTTCTTTACATGAGAGCAGTTTCAACAGAGAAATATAAAGACTGCTGCTTTTTCCTAGTGGCAGAGGTCCGTACACACTACGTAATTGCTGAGAGAGAATGATTTGGATGTACTGGTTTAACTGGAGTCCAGTGATCTGGTCTGCGGTTCTAAACTGATAACAGAAGAGCAGGAGGAATGTTACTGTTTTGAGAACACATGGGGAGGGGGCTGTGAGATACACTGATGTTACGGTTCTGTCCTGTCCCCTATCGGTGAGATGCGATGAGCTTGAAAGCTGCTTTCCTAGTTTGAGCTTCTCCTGAGGCATTGCCATGCGTTCACACAGATGGTGTCTTGTGGTTTGTCACGGACCTCAGTCCCTGAATCTTATTCCCATTCAGCCCTTTCGGCTCTGGATGGCCAGGTAGATCTGGGCTGGGAGAGCTGAGGCTGTGGAGAGCAGGGTGCTCATAGGGAGTCATCTCTGTGAAGCACAGACGACCTCGCTGGGTATTTCTACAGTATGTGTGTCCAATACTGAGACTGAGATCTCATAGAAAAATATTAAAACTAATACAGAGCGACAGCCAGATTTCGCTTTCAAATATCGAGTTAAAGATGCTCTCTATTCCATGTTGGCTTTTTAAAATGTATTTATTTTTGTTTAGCAAGAACCTAATTTACCCACAACTAGGGCTGTAATTTATTCACAGTACTAAAAATGCTAATTTCTCAGTCTAAAAAAAGGTATTTCAAGATATTTCACCATTAAACATAATATGTATCAAAGCTTTAAAAAAAACAGCCTTGTCACATTTAAAACTGACCATTTTCTCAAGCTATTATACAACAAATGCTCCTACATATTAAAATGTTTGCCTGAAAAACAATAAAGTACGTTTAAATTGTAGACTGTTTAATTTTTTTATGTCCACCTTTTAAGGATGTTCTATTTTCACCATCAGTGAATTATCAAACAAAATAAAAACATAAATAAATGTAAAAATAACAACTGACACGTGAAATGTCCCCTTCTTGCTCTGGACAGAGTCATCTTTCACAGAAATATTTCCTATCTTTGATGCAGCTGGTGTCGTGCAGCTCTATGCAGTGTGCGTCCACTCATTTACTGGAAGCAAACAAAACTGGCTGCCAGGTTCCTAAATGCAGTGTAACAGGTAGTGCATCAGTCAGGCAAATGTTTGCTGTATTTATTTTAAATGATACAAATATGCATATGTGTAATAATACCTTTCATAGTGGATCATCATCACAAAGTGCTTTACAGAGGCATGCTGTGAACTGTGCATTATATGCAGAGTCACTTACAATAGAACATTGATTTAACATCTTCTCTGCAGAATAGAGGTTAAGTGACTTGGTCAGGGTCACACAGTGAGTTAGTCAGTGGGATTTGAACTGGTGACCTTCTGGGTACAAACCCTGGACTTTAACCACTGCACCACACTGCCTGCTATTTTATATTTATACTATTGTTTCAGAAATGTGAATTTTCAATGGGTATATTTCACCGAAATCGTGATATCCGTGATAAGCATAAACAATATAGCCTTATCCTAAATACTCAATCATAAAATATAGTGCCAAATTCAACATGTGCCCATCCTTACCAAATGATTACTTTTAAATGAAAAGCTACTTGTACCATGATCACTGACATGGTCAATCCGGAGCGTGCCATGATTTACCATGATTAGACCATGCCAGACCATTGCTGGTACATATGGCACCATAGTCAAACCACACTCAGCTTATACATTTCCTTTGCAGGACCATAATCAATATATATATATATATATATATATATATATATATATATATATATATATATATATATATAATCACATTCATGGTCAGCAATGGTAGCATGCTTTCCCAAATGCCTGTACAGTATCTCTTCAGTCTCACTGCTGATTGCCCAAGCTGCTAGGACATTGAGAGTTCAGTGCTATAGGTATGGGGAGGCCCCTATCATACCCTGACAGTGCTGTTAGCTGGAGGACAGGTCTTGTATTAAGATGGTTGGTTGGCTCCTTGCTGCAAGGACGTTTCAGAGAGAGCAACCCAGTCTTGCATGATGCGATTCTCTCACTCGCTGGGCGATCAATAGGCAGCAAAGATCGATTCCTTTCCTTGATGGTTGTTGCTCTCGTTCATCGTCGTTAACATCTGGCCTGGGGAAATTACTTCTGCCACAGCGAGCCCCCAGCAGGTCATTGAAATGAACGGGAGCATGACAAACCTCAACGCGTGGTAAGTAACACTTGTCATTGCTTTGCACTTATTAGCATTCCAGGTCCACCATTAATTGTACCCTGTCACATATACATTCCTGAGTACAAACACATGGTGCCATGCGCTGCAATCTCACTCCAGCAAGCAAACAGTGTGCTAACCCAAAGATCCATACTTGCGCATACACAAGTACTGTGAATATGTACACAGTACTTCCCTATGGAGCATGGCTAGGTATGGTATGCAAAAAATCTGCCTGGCCCTTATCGGTTTCTTTCAGATGCCCGAGTTTGGCATTGGTTTACATGGCAAACTGACCACTCCTTTTGAGGCGTGGCTGTGAACATAATGGAGGAGCCACATCTCATGTTTCACAGAAAATTGATTTGGAAATGCCTACAGTTTCTTACAAAATTCTTCGATAAAAAAATATCCCTCCAGCCTCAGCCAACAATCAATTTAGCTGTTATTTTGAGCAGAAAGCTTTATGTTAAAGGAAATGTTTGTCCCACTACTGTAGCCCTGTTCTGTGTTCCCCTATTTGTATCACTGTGATGCAGTGAAGCTCAAGTACTTTCTTCAAATACTTACGTCATCAAAATCAAAATATTTAAGTGAAGTACCCCAGTGAAAATATAATAAGAAGGCAAAACTACAGACACATTTTTTCTTCAGGATTAGATTTCCTCAATAGATGCAAAAAGGAAACTTTTGTGGGAAGTGTTCATAAGCATTGTCTTACATTAAACAGTTCTCTTAAATTAAACATGCAGTGCTAAACCAGCTTAATGAACTGCCGACATTTATCTTGCAGCGTTACCTGCTTCAATTTGTATAAACTGCTAACGCCAGACTATAATGAAGTCCAAACGATGATGTTAAAAGGTTTGATAAGCTTACATATTTATAATATATATTTGCACAGTGGCATATTAGTCACAATTGTTATTTTAAGGACATTAGCAGTATAGATTTTGTGTAGCCACTGTTGCAGTAAATTTGCTTTATTAGAAAGCCATACTGTTTAAATGCCTCACAGCACCAGGTGATAGATGAATTATACCCTCTCTCTCTCTCTCTCACACACACACACATAATCAGTAAGGAGCTTGCTAGATTTGTCAGCACACTTAACACAGTATAAGTAGATTGAACCGAGGAGACTTGGTTATCCCTTATAAAAGTTTCCCATAATAGTGAAAGCATGGTAAAGCAAATGTTAGCAAGATACGGTAAAGCATATTAATGAACATGGCAAAGCTGGTGAAATGGCTTTGTGTAAATGTATGGGAAAACTGCAAAACCACAGTGCAAAAATACTGTGGTAAACTGTCATAAGGGCTGTGGTAAAAGAGCCATCAATGGAGCAGAAAAGTAAATACAGACATTGCCTCCTCATTGCAGCTTTCACAGCGTTTACACTTTACACAGAAGAAAGAAAAAAATGACAGACCTAATTACATTAACGGGAAGCCTGTGATTTCCTTACGTGGTTTTAGAATAATATGAATTAGCTGCCCTTTCCATGGTGATGTGGAAGAATCACCTGGCATTTAAAAGTGTTTAACTACAAAACAATACAACATGCATAATTTATAGGCATAAATATATATTTACCACCCTGGTCTGCTAATGGTTCAGCTAAGATTACTCCAAGGTAAAACATTTGTATCATAACAATATTTAAAAATGTGCTTTGCACCTTCTCTTCTTCAAAACCTACTCCAAATTTAAATTCCAAAATGGTTAATACTGCATTGGATTCCAATCCTACTGCCTTACTGTAATGCCTGTGACTCTGCAATCAATACTCAGTTACCAAGCATTACCATTGATCCTGAGATAGTGTGTCCTACCTGTATGCTCATTTGTCAGCTAGTTTGCCTGAAGGAGAGGCAGCTCAATGGTCTTGGATCCCCGAAGGTTTCATCTTCCTGATTGCACACGGTCAACCAACCCTATCATCCTTCACTGGAGCCCTGGTGAAATCTGCATGGGCAACATTGAGAGGGGGTGGTCAAGCCAGGATCTCGGAGGCAGGAGAGCCAAGCTAAAGCCTAATTAATCACGTCTTGGGCATTTTTCCAGTCCTGTTCTGTTTCATCTGCACCAGTTAGCTGAAACAGCTAGAGTACATTCAGCAGGACTTTTAAGGGACTGGTTGGCAACTTATTTTATTATCTCTATCAATACTGCAGAGAGTACTACTGAGGTATAGAGAGAGAGTCATCCATCACTTAAAGAAAATAGATCTACCAAAAGAATTGCAGTGAATATTACTTCATCTGTATTTCCTTCACATTACAGGTCTCACGTTTTCCTATATGAAAGATGCACACATGATCTTGAAAGTGCAGTTTTTGTTTTATTTTCTTGCCAATCAATCAGGAAAAGTTGAACAATTGCTTGTTGCACATATTTCAATAGTGAGTCATAGGGAAATCGTCTATAACTTACTGAAGAAGGCCAAAATGGTCATCTAGTTTTTTTTTTTTTTTTTTTTTTTTTGTTATTATAGATTTACCTTTAAGTCTTAGGATCAGATATGATCAGTTACTGAGGAGAGCTAAAGGATGGAGAAGTTGCAATGGCTTCTGGGAATTGGAGTTCTTGTTAAAGAGAAGGCATGGCAGGTCAACATATTATTCCCACTGAGCGGAGAAGCCAATTTTAATAAAATACTAGCCAAGTATTTATTGCCATATTTCTTATATTGTTAAATTCCTGAAATGTTGTGTTTATTAATTGTATTTATTCTAGATGTAATTTATCTTTCTTAAGTGCAGTGTATCATTTTGTAATAATCATTTAATACCAATTATAAATAAGGGAAACAAAATCTATAAAAAGGATGAACATGCCGATCTCTGTTGAAGGTGCTCTTTTGAAAGGATGCGCCTTGTTTTTGCAGATTTAACAGGACTAAAACACAGAGCAGTGGGCAGAAAATGGCAACGAAAAATACAAATCCACTTTGACTGGTTGGGTCTGGAGGAGGGGAGGGGTGGAGAAGTGAGTCACCATCCTTTAAAATCTCTTAACAAAATCAAAGTGAAATGAGTGGAAATGACAGTTGCAACAAGATATAAATCAGGACTCTATTCAGCTTGACAGACTCGACAGAGACAAGACAACCTCGAGGCACAATGAATGCTCCAGACAGAGACACAGAGAGCGAAAAATGAAGCAACCTTTTATCCCTGCTGCTAAGTGACTCCAATACGAGTCTTTTTCACTCGGCTTCATTCACTGCTCCCTCTCTAATGACAGAGTTAATAAAAAGGACAATTCTGCTCCTCTAATTAAATATCCTTGCACTTTTTAGAGTTTTATTTATTTTTTGTCATGTCTTGTACCTGTTCCAGAGCAATAAAAAAATTAATTTTTAGTCAAAGAAATAAAAAATAATAAAAAAAGAGTTGGTTGTGTGTGATAAAGCATATGCTTCCCCATCTCTGCAGAGCTTCTTAGAGTGAAAACTCTGGAAAGTAATCTTTATTATGAATTGATTTCCTTTTTTTTCTTCTATTATGGAATTGTAATGCCAAGAGTGGATGGGTGACTCAGTTACTAGCATATATAATCTCTTGAATTAAAATAAATGATAATTATTGCTTGACAATTGAAGTCGTCAGTAACTGTACATGATATCTCAAGTTATCTCATATTGTAAGCACTTTGTGTAAATGGTAGGTATAAAATTCAATAACCCATCCAAGCAGCATTTTTATATATAGTAGACATGTTCTATAGCAATCAGAGCATATTAACTAATATCATCATAGACCATTTTTTCTTGGTTATTTATAGGATTTGTCAGGTACAATTGTGTTGCATTCACTGACTGTGCTTTTACTTTGCCTTCCACTATGGCCTTTGCTTTCTGCAGCCGGTGAGCTGTCAGTCTGATGGAAGGCTGATGCATATCCCTCGTTGCTTTTCTCTTCACAGGGCCTGTGCTATACATGCTGTATATCCTGTATGGCTCCAGCAGAGACTTGCTTCATTTCAGACGCCCATTTTTGAGTTGCCACCAGGATGCCGTCGGTAGTTAGTGCCGTGGTGACAGCTGGTTCCAGCAGACTTGTCAGTGCCATGACAGGAGCCTGTTGACTACAGTATCCCAGCACCAGCACTAACACAGCTGTAGCGTCCGAAAGCCCTGCTCCAACGCATGTCTTTAATTAGCCCAGGACAGACAGCCCAAGATAGATTTAAGGATCATTTGATTAGTGGAACGTGGGGCTTGTTTGGATACTTGATTGGGTGTGCTTGTCAGTTAAAGTCCATAGCTTGCAGAGCAATTAGAGGTTCATATTACTTCTTAGTTAATTCTGCTAACAATGGGTGTTGACAACAACTTTTAACATGGCCCTCATCTGAACCCAGCTGTGATCTTTCGATAGAGCTTAAGGGCTGGTGGTTTTATGTCTACTGCCTAATAAACTGCAATATAATGGACCTAATCCACAAAGCTTTAATCATGTCTGTTTTGTTGAATTACAGGCATGGGTATTTCTTGACAAAACAACACCCAGGAAACATGTATGCTAACATCAAGCATTTGTCATTAATCAAAACAAGACTTCATAATGCTAGCTGCATGTATGTCTTGTATTTTCAGGACTATATGATGGCAAATATTATATTACATGTGCTTGCATTTTAAAATATATACAACATTGCGTATCAATCTTTGTACAGAGAACATGCATACATCAAAACTCTCCTTCCAGATCTATATCTTTCCATACAGAAAACATGTTGAGGGCCTCGTAAACAAAGGTAGTGTTAATGTTGGGGTAGCAAATGCATTTATAAAAAGAGAAAGGTGAAATTGCCATGCAATTACTGTTATCCATTTTAGAATTTTAGATTATGGTGATGGCATTTTAATTTACCACTATGCCTCAAAGTAATCACTTGTTAAATTGGATGCTGTTTTTAGTAATTTTAAACAGTCACTACAGAAACACATCATTATGATATGTAGGTTGCATTGAACTGAGGTAATCTGCACAAGAAGTGACGGCTTGGCTGGCAGCAGTCTTTCATAATGCATTCCAAAAATGGAGCCACGTGTATCTGATTTACAAAAGATGTCTCATTTAATGCATGTGCGTGCATGTTCTTAGATCAGTTACTGCCAAAATCCTAATGTGTACATTGACAAGAATTCAGCAGAGAGCTCAACAGCTCTGTTATATAGCTGCTAATTTTTTTATTGGCATGTCATAGTACTATGACAGCTTGTCGTAATAGGGTTGATGCTGGGCAGACTTCTCTGAATCCTATTGGTTATCCAAAAGATCCCCAAAGGTTATTAAAGTCTTCCTCCTCCACCTCCCCAATTAAAACGGCCCAAACAAAGCCTTTGCTATAGTAGGTTTGGTGGGTGAATACAGGCATTTATTTTCCTTGACAGTAGAAACAATGGTCCCCCATTGTCCTGCTCTGACTGTCAGGGGTAAAAAAAAACCTCGCTTGTAAACAGCATTTATGTATTTTGTGTTGACTTATTTTGTACCGGTACTTGTTTTAACTTCCATACATAATTATTCCACCAGTATTATCTTTTTTTTCATATTTATTTACTTTATTTTTGGTATAAACATTAAGCAGTGTTTTAGTTAAATGTGTGTATATTAACTGGACCCAGGAAAGGGTTCATTTTGAGACTTGTTTCAAAGGCTGGAGTAAGGTTCGATCCAATCAATTTGATTGAATTGATGCAGGTATAACTAAAAGACTGCACCTGGCCTGTATCTTCAGTCTTGTAAAGGCTGGGCTTAGGAAATAGTGTCAGTCTCTTGCTATGAAAAAACAACAAAAAGTGTGACTGCATAGTGTTATTTGTTAAAAATCAGTTGTTTTGTTAAATAAAAGGTCTCATTAGCGTCTCTATTTCAACTGCTGACTGATTTCTTGCCTTTTGCCTGATCGTTTGTGCCAAACCCTCACACTGACATTCAAATTGAGCATTTTAAATGGGTAGAAAAAATAGAAGCTAATAATAATAATAATAATAATAATAATAAGGACTGGATACATTACATACATGAATGCATTTGGTTTTAGCGCTTTATTTGAAAAATATACTCAGGAAAAAGTCATTAATATTACATCTACATCTTCATTTATTTTCAACTAGAATTTCACAGAACTGCCTCTATGGGAGTGCGTTCAGGGAGAGCTGTCAGACAGCAGAGTTATTACAAAGCTCTTTGAGAGAGGACGACTGCAGAGAATAATAATGCTGCAATAAAACATATGCAGATGCATTTCAGCAAAACAAATAGTGAACACTCTCCACCAAATTATGAATTACAGTTTTTATGATGGTAATTATTTCCTCCAAGGTGCGTGGTGTTGCTCAGTGCAATTACAGATGCACAAGCATCTCCGTAGTGGTGTTGCTCAGTGCAATTACAGATGCACAAGTGTCTCTTTAGTGGTGTTGCTCAGTGCAATTACAGATGCACAAGCATCTCTGCAGTGGTGTTGCTCAGTGCAATTACAGATGCACAAGCGTCTCTGCAGTGGTGTTGCTCAGTGCAATTACAGATGCACAAGCGTCTCTGCAGTGGTGTTGCTCAGTGCAATTACAGATGCACAAGCGTCTCTGCAGTAGTGTTGCTCAGTGCAATTACAGATGCACAAGCGTCTCTGCAGTGGTGTTGCTCAGTGCAATTACAGATGCACAAGCGTCTCTGCAGTGGTGTTGCTCAGTGCAATTACAGATGCACAAGCAGTGGTGTTGCTCAGTGCAATTACAGATGGTGTTGCTCAGTGCAATTACAGATGCACAAGCGTCTCTGCAGTGGTGTTGCTCAGTGCAATTACAGATGCACAAGCAGTCTCAGATGCACAAGTGGTGTTGCTCAGTGCAATTACAGATGCACAAGCGTCTCTGCAGTGGTGTTGCTCAGTGCAATTACAGATGCACAAGCGTCTCTGCAGTGGTGTTGCTCAGTGCAATTACAGATGCACAATTAGGCTTTTGTTTTGTGTGAACTGCAGTTACTGCCTCTGTGTGTTTGTTACTCCTGCCGCTGACCAGCCTTGACCGCCTATCAAGTTACCATAATATATATGTATATAGAGAAAGAGAGAATAAGTGGGGCTAGTAGCACTGAAAAAATAACATTCAAATAAAATATAAAAAAACAATACTGTACAGCAAAGAACACAAATTATTCAGCTAAAATCTTCTGTAACAGTTCCATCACTTTCCCACAGGATTCACAAAGATTTAAGACATTGTTTGTTTGTCAGTCACCTTGGGAAAGCAGCAGGTTGGTGCCAGTGTGAAAAATGATGCAGAGGCCCAGACAGCCTTGCCTGACCCCACTGCTTCATCTATCACTTTGCAGCCAGATTCTGCACAGGAGGCGGTGCCCAGGGAAAAGCTTCCTCCGTTTCTCAAAACCTCCACCAATGGAACACAAAGCTTTCACGCAGAAGTGTAAATACAGTAAAGTCCCTTTTTTTAAAAGGAATAAAAACACTGAAAAGTTATTTTTGTGAGTACTGGTGCATTTCTCAGCTCCTCCTCTGTGCGAGTATGTCTCAGTGTGTGTGTGTGTGTCTCAGTGTCTGTGTTTGTGTGTGTGTGTGTTGAGGGCATGATCCGGCAGGCTGCTGGTCGATTCTAAGAAGATTGAATATGAATCAAGCCCAGTGAGAGGGGCAGGAGCCAGCTCCCTGGATGAGACATTGATTAGGGTCGATAAGGTGTAAAAATACATCACTACCTCGGGACACGTGTTAAGATAACAGCATAAATCCTGCTTTATAACCAGAGCCAGAAAGAAACAACAAGCAAAACCCACAAACAAGCAGGTCAGCACTCGCTGCTGCTCGAGAGGAACCAGAGGAGACGAAACTCCAAACAGGAGGAGTCTCAGGCTTACTTAATGTGGAAATCTTACTGCACGATATAACCCTGGCCTGAAGCCTAACACTCTTCGGATTCAATTGTGTACTTACATATATCGTTAAAATGCAGCTTAAGTACTGTCAAACTGTATTAGCTTGCTGTACCACATGGTCCGGTGCAGACTTTATATGTGGAGGTTGAATCTGGCATCTCATTTGCACACCACTGTCGTCAGAATTGCAGCACTGGCACATCATAAATTACTTCCTTTATTTTTTGTTCCTCTATTAGACAAATAAAGCCTATCATTAGCTTTTTAATACGCAGAGTGATGGCTCCTTATAAAATATTGCATGGAACGAGGGACACAGCCTACGCAAACAAAGAGGATTTATTGGAACAGGGCACAGGGAAAGCCACCAAAGCTTTATCTTTACACACACACACACACACACACACACACACACACATATATATATATATATATACAGCTTTACATCGATTCTTATAGGTACACCAGTATAGACGTTTGGAAATCAATATTAAAAGTGCTCATAAGTGTTTGAAGATTTATCGACATGCACACGTTTTAGCAGAAGTCAAGCAGATAAACACTGATGAAGACAATTGTCAAAACTTACACCTCTTGTGCTTAGTTTCTTGTTCATAGCTTCAAAGGTGCTAAATCAGAATTCAATCTGAAGGTAAAACTTCTTCAGTGTACACCTGTGCTCTTAACTTCTTATAGTTTTACCTTAGTTGTGTGTCCTTTTTACCTCCAGATTTGTGATTTTGTGTTCGAGGTTATGGGTAAGCTTTCCGGAGCAGACAAACAGCAGCAGCATTGAAAGCAGTTCAGTTAATAAAGTACAGGCTGGCCTGCTTCCAAACTGACACTGCTGACATTGCTGCTTAGCTGCTTAGCTGTCTGCATCTCGAGCCTGGGTTCTGATCCCAGCCTGACCAGCAGGGGGCTTGTTGCATTTCTACACTGGCAATCACAAAAAGTCTCTTTTTTGTCACATGCCAGTGTGATGTGCTACAAACTGCGATGCTTAAAGTTCAGAGACCAAGATGGTAACAGTTGCTTTCAACAAGTAAGATGTGAAAGTGTTTTTTGTACTATACTAGCTTGTGGCAGGGCAGTGTTGTGGTGAAGACTGGCCAGCAGCAGGAATAGCAGATATAGAGGCTCCCAGTCCTTTTCCTAGACTAACTGAGCCCCAGAAAAAAGAACCGACTCCTCTGATACATTGTTGCTAGAGCTGATTGACAGTCAATCAATCAATCAATCATTCAGCACCTGGCCACAATCTGCACATGAATGAGGCAGGGATGAGATTTTACTTAAAAAAAAAAAAAAAAAAAAAAAAAAAAAAAACTTCTTTACAACCAAAAAAAACAAACAAACATGCAGGTACTCAGCCCTGCCACATAGTCTATATGTCTAGGGGAGAGGAAAGTAGGAAAATAAAAGCATGAATGCAACGATAAATAAAAAATCAATAAATATCCACTGCACTGCGATCAATTAACCAATTGAGCAGAACAGTAGCTCATTATTAAACCCAGTCCAGTAAAACGTCACAAAATGTTGCATAATAAAAAATCTGGTATCTATATACAATATCTGGAAATGCTTATTGATTTCAGCCCAGAAGATTAATTTTCCTATAAGGATGCTGCCTGGTGTACCCAGTTTCACAGCCAGGTGGCAGTATGAGCACTAAGCTGGTGCAGTGGTCAGACACGCAGATACAGTTGGGCTGAACTAGGATGGCATACATCTTGACTGTTTATTAACATGTAACTAAACTTCAGCAAATCAGTAAACTGCACATGAGTTCAATACGTATTTATGACACTCAAAACAAAGCCTTACCAGAAAATGAAATGTATTGGCAACACATATTGGTTATCCACATGTTCTAATCTCTGCCTGTAAGTCATCAATACATTAGAATGCTGTAAGGAGATCATTTACTATTGGGAATGCAGTGCTCCCCTGATAATTCACAATGTGATCACTGCAGAGTGCACCTTTCACATCTACTGCACTTCAGTGTAACGCTCCTTCACTAATTCATTGTTTTCCATAGTTCCCGATTACCTGATGTGTAAGTCAGATGGAATAATAAAGAGGGATCACTCAAATATTTATTTTTGTGTTTATGAAAACCAGTAAAACCTCATGCAGTTACATGAATGTGGAGCTATTGCCTGTGTTTTAGAAACATTGCAGGAATCAGATCAGATTACAGGACAGGGATATCAGATGGTAAGCATCTGTGCATGAGGTTACAATATCAGCCAGAGCAGGTGGGAACCAGCTGAGGCCTCTGGCAGGGGCTGCTTGACTTGCTGCAAGCGCTGATATAAACCGTATACATGCCTTGTGCATTCTCCATCTGCTTACCTGGTAATTAACTGCAGTGTGAACATTCAAACTAAAAACAGAGGGCGTTGTGTCTCATCAGCCTCAAATTACTGTGCACTGGCCACACTGAGCTGCAGTCACAAGGAACCAGCCCTATAACAACAAAGTAGGACATGTTCCTTGATTCCTTATGATCTTCAGTGGCACAGCAGTTGTACTACAGTGGCAAAGCAACGGCTCTGTGCAAATGGGCAATGGTATTGCAGCACAGAGGAATATGCTTTGGCTCATGGTGTTTTGAAATGCAAAGAGAAGCTATGTTGGGTTAAGTGTTTGAACATGTCACTCCAACACCGTACTGAAGCAGGGTGTAGCCTAGTTAGCCAGGCTTTCTTTACATTTCAACATCGTTGTGTCTCTTGTAATAAATTGACATCTTAGCTTATTGAATTGAATGGAAAGGCCAAGGCTGGACACCAACCACAAACCATACGGTTCAAAGACAAAAGTCTTACCATTCAATTGAAGAGCGAGCTCTGTACTCAAGAGGCGAGTATGGGTCGGATGCTGATATCAGTGTCATTAACTCATCAGCTACTAGGAGGAGATCCATTATATTCTTTTTGCCACAACCTTTGGTCAGCTTTGGGATAAGTCATTGGTAAATGGCACAGCGGTAAAAATGTCATAGTTAGAGATTGTTTCACAGTAGTAAGAACCTATAACGGTAAAAACTGTCTTAAAAAGTAGACCTGATTCAAAATATCTCCAGAGGTGATTGGAACAATCTCTTCTGTTTGTGAAGCATCTCAGTCACGGTTCATTAACAACCCTGCTGGATTGCGATACCTGAGGGAGAGAGCTAGAGGGGAGCCTATCTTTATACAGACTCCAAGGGTCAGGCACTGAGCATTTGCTTTCCTCTCACAGCGGAGTCAATATCTAAACTAAACAGCTTCATTATCTGCTTTCAACTTGCTGACACAACTCATTTAGGCAAAGCCGACTTAATATCAGGGGAAGAAAATGTACTCTGCTGGGCGGGCAAATGTGCACTCCATATCAAACAGGGCGTGCAGAATCGGAGACAAAGCCAGACTGCTGTGACACGTCGCTAGGGCGGGAGGGAGAGAGGGAGGGACGGCCGCAGAACGCTAACTGAGAAACCAGCCATCTTGGAAATCATGTGCGTAAAGACAGGGTCACACTGCCTCCAAATAGCATGCATTGTTTCTGAGTGGTAACCTGCTTTGCTATATTTCTCAGTATCTTCTCTGCGTGGGAGCGCCTGGCTGGAG
The DNA here is from genome assembly GCF_017654505.1 of Polyodon spathula. Lineage (NCBI taxonomy): Eukaryota > Metazoa > Chordata > Actinopteri > Acipenseriformes > Polyodontidae > Polyodon > Polyodon spathula. The sequence goes on along the minus strand of NC_054556.1, from coordinate 2,450,669 downwards.
CTGGGCTTTGATTTTTTTAAACCCACCTGGTTAAGAGAAAAAAGAAGCTTCCTGCTAGTTCCCTTTATTCGATTCCAGTGAGAACTCACTGGCAGTGTGGCCGATTAGATGAAGAAGAGAAACCCTGTTAACATATGAACCCAGCAGTGGGTCCTGCACTCCTTTCCCAGACTGCTCATGCCTCAGCTTCTGATAAGTACTGACGAGAGCTATTAAAAGCGGTCAGGTGATTATCATTGAGGACTCCTTCCTGTACATCCCAACAACATTGCTAACTTGTCTGAAGATCTCTTCCCCAGTTTCGTTGTGCAATAATTACAATCTTATAATTGAGCAACGGCATTTTATCAGTAGGGTTTAGGAGGATGCAATTAGGGCTTAATTGGTTACGGAACTCCTGGGGCAATTACATAACGACTTGAAAGGATCCCCCGCGTTCAAGCCTGATATCCAAACAGTGTTCATTAAAAAACAGAAAGCTCTTTAATTAATGAACAATGGGCATCCTATTGAAGTTTCTATCACTGCACATTGAGGTCATGTGGTTGGAGGTTCTTATGACTGGGGGCTTGTTTCGGTAAGAGAAGCTAAATTAATGTGAGATTGGGTTTGTCACAATGATCTGAAAGGAGGCAGGGGATCTTTTTGCAGGCTAGAACTCTAACCCAAACTCTAATCCCATCCCTAACCCTTTTCAGATACAATTGTGTACTTATATATATATATCGTGCAAAATGATTTACACATTAAGTACATTGCCACTATGCATAATAACATTGCAATGATGTATAAATACACATGTGTACACGAAGTAACTCCTATGTAAATGCACTATAATTAGAGACACATTGTAAAATGTTATCATTTATTTTTTGGCACTAGACCACCTCGTATAACTCGATCTGAACACGAATAACACAACCTTCAGCTGAGGGATTCCACATTCTCAAACAATGGGGTTGTTTAAACAATTGCTATACAGTCCATTAGATACACTTCCAAATCTTTACTTCAGTGTGCTGACTTTTCTATTCTAATACATTACCTTCACAATTAGCACTTGGATCCTGGAATATTTCTATCAAAACAGCACTTCACTTAGGTGACATGAATACAAAGGCCTCTCACACCAAAACAGGACAAGCTGTTATTATGGTGGAGAGAATGAGGGTGAGATGTGTATTTAACAGCACATGATTGCTATTAGACAATCCACTTACACACTGCCTTCCCTATTAGGCTCATTTTTCCATAGTATTAGATTCCTACAGTTCACTGCACACAACACACACAAATATATGCCATATATTCACCTGAACAGCCCATCTCAGCACCCCTGTCTGCACAGTTTCCAAACAGATTTGCAGGCTCCGGAAACACAATTCTTCATAATATATAATTTGAATGAAATGGAAAAAACACACACTAGCCAGGGAATGAGACAGCGGAGATTGATTCTTAACGAGTTCTATAGAAAAAAACAAAAAATGAAGCGAATAAGCAAGCGTGTAAGTGCAGATGGGTTGAGAGAAAGGACTCTGTACTTACACTGGATTAACATAATCATTGCACAGACCATGGTGCAGAATGACAACATGAAGAACTGCTAGTGTCTTCTGCACATTTACAATGTCATGTACACATATGTGTAATTATAGTGTATTTAGAGATGATATGGGATGACCCAATATTGAGCTGGTGAGACAGGATCAAATTTAGTTGCCACCAATGGTTTTAATCCTGGTTTTTTCTCCAATTTGGAATGCCCAACTATTATTTTTATCCCGGTGCACCGCTGCAATCCCCTGACGACTTGGGAAACTTGGATGCTTGCCAATACACAAGGGCTTCATTTCAACACCTACCTGAATGGAAGCAAATTGGAAATTATTTAATTAATGCAATAATAATAATAATAATTATAATAATAATAATCTGTCAGTCCACAGAAAAAGAATGGGCCAAACAAATGACAGTAACAAACAATTAATAACAAGTGGCTTTTAAATAAAGAGGGTGGCTTTTAAAATGCAGATTGATTGATATATTCTGTCAGATTTGCAGGCTTGCCCATCACGACTGAAACACGCCTAGCAAGAGGAGGATGAAGAAGGAGGATGTCGTTTGCATGAGAAATGAAGCAGTAATATGAGGGACTGAAAAGAGCAAAGTGGTGCATAGCTTCCAGGAAAAATAATACAAAATATCTCCTTACAGACAAGCCATTGCCCTCCAGCAGTGATGATTATCCCTTTCATCAACTTTCTTCTTTTCTTTTTCGTTAACCCCAGAAGTGAACCCGAGCCACTTCAATCAACCTCCTCCTGCTACACTGGAGTGCTTTATTTAATCACTCATTTAATGACTCGGAGCGCTTATAGTCGTCACCAGTGGAGGTAAAACAACAGGCATCGCCAGCTGACACAGAGGGGTAACCTCGGCAACGCTTGCACTGTGGGCAAAGCAAGGGTTAAGGTAGTGATGAATGAAGTACCAGCACTTAGGAAGTGTCAAAGGAGTGGCAGAATGGAGAGTGAAGACCTCTGCGCATCCAGGAAACAGGTCTCCCCTCACCCCACGTCCACTTTGCTCAAGGTGTTTGTGTAAGGGCGGGGGCTGGGTGTGAACCAACACTCTGTGTGAGCCGGGCACATCCTCATTCCTGGTTTTAGAGCTTTTAACCTCCTCTCATCTCACTGACAGGGAACAGGACAGAATCCGCAATGGCTTGTGCTTAGTAATACCTAATTAAGTGGATGGTATAAATACACGGCTGTTCTTCAGCTGTCAGCATTGAGAATGATCTTGAATTGACTGGAACGTTTGCACTTTTTTCACTCCTGCACTGTTTGTCCTGCATGTCTGTATAAAATAAATGTCCCTATATTTTTTTAATAAGCTTGCCAATTTAGCGATTTATTTTTGCTGACATATTTAGTGTTCAGTATGCGGCTCTAGTGTTTGTCTACGTTAAATAGAAAGGAAATCAAAAATATTATTCCCAGTCAATAGGTTGTTTAAAATACTTTAAAGGATTGATCCGATTTGAATGATCTAATGAAAGGTATGATAACATATATGCATGTAGATGGTCTTCATTTTTTTATTTGCCAGTTTTATTTAATAAATTGGTTGTAAAATAACATTGTATTTTAAGATCATCTTGTTTGTCACATTGTATCCACGCCAAGTTTCCCAGGCTGCAATTCTAACACATTGCACGGTAACTATGCATCTTGATGGCTCACTTACCATTTACAGTATGCCTATCTTCAGTCTGAACACAATTAAGAGTGAATCAAAAAATAAAACAACACTGAAACAATTAATCCAGTCCAACTTTTTCTTTTCTTTCAAAGTTTCCATTGATAAGCCTGGATTTTCACTTATTAACACGGTCCAATGTAATGAAGGTTTTAAGTAAAGATTGAAGGGAAATGCAATACAAAGGCGAAATGCATTTACCAATTCACACCTGACCAGAAAATGACTTTACAAAGTCTATTCCTAACCACTGCAGGCAGGATCCGTTGGCACTAGTCCAATTACAGCTTTTTGAACTACAGCAGTCCCTCGTGACAGTTTTCAATTACCCTCATTTTTGTCAGCATTAATGTATTAATGTTCATTAGCTTTAGCTATAGTACCTAATCATATCATCTCTTACTGTGAACATACGGCATGTTGCACTCAAACAACATGCTTCAGCAAACATGCTGAAATGAATCTGCCAACGTTAGCATGTCTTAAAGCAGCCCCAAGTTAATTGAATCCTGAAATCTGGGAATCGCTTCTTGAGCGCCACAGCTTGGTGACTTGGTGAGTCTTCTTAATGCTGCTCATAAACACTGTGCGTTTAGCTTACATTTGGTGATTCATTGTGTGGTTAGTCATTAAAAGTTACAAGTTTGATTTTTTACTGTCAGCTGTAGACTTTTTTTGTGTTACATGTCTGGAATGGTGGCTCTGAACAAACCAAAAAGATCACTTTGTATATCTGATATAGTTAAATATTGAACTCACTAAAATAAGGTTTGGTATTCAATCATTCATTCATTGATCTGTCTTGGTTCCTTTACAGATGTTTACCGCACTCATTTTGTATGGTAATGTTGCAGTAAGTGAGGCTAACTTGTACTGATGCTTGTAAAGAGATCTGATCAAGTACAGACACGTATAGAATACATGCCACTTGGTGGTTGATGACTGAAGCAATGCTGGGTAATTGAAAACCTGTTTGTCTCCCGCACTGCCAGCCCCAACCCCAGCACGCTCCGATGCTTTGGGAAAAGCAGCTCTGTTGTACAAAGGGCCTTGGTCTCTTGCTGCCAGTTCCCATATATCTCACCTTCCTCAAGGGAGACAACACTATACATGCTCCACTGCGCCAAGGGATCAATCCCACTTCAAGTAAAGCAGGAGAACATTTCTGTGGATCAGCTGCCTTTGGTGTTTAGAGACCACAAAAGAAGCAGCTTTGGGATGCCACAAGCTGTCCAGCTGTGTTGTGGCTTCTAGAGCTGGATTATTTTAGAAGTTTCAGAAGCTAGGAAGCAGGGTAGCATGGAAGACTTTTTTGATTTTGCAATGTCTATTCCTGAAAGATCGCAGTTCAGTAAGACACCTAGACTAACAGCTCTGCAGTACATCTCCTCTCTCCTCTCCTCCCCTATTCTGAATGATACTCTGCTCAAAGTTATTAATGATTAGTTAGTGCTCCGTTCAGAAAATAGGTAACAAATCTGTATTGGACAGGCCTGGGCTTTGGTCTTAGCCCCTGTGGAAGAACACCATTAACCTTGAGTGACCCCAGTAATGAGTAAGAGTCCAGCCAATTGGCAATTCATTTGCATATTGAAGGTCAGACAAAAATCTAAATGAACAATTGATTTGTGAGACTGGTATGACACGATGAATGGTTCCAGTCTTGATATTTCTTGTATTGCTTGCAGATAACCCTAAACGTCTTGCTTCCCATGCTCTATTAGCTGCTGTGTTGCTGCTACTATTTCATGTATTATGTTACTATCATTTATTCTGCACTTTCCACTGTATTTAATGTGTTATATATTTTTTTTTTTACTGTATCATGTATTATGCATTTCTCTGTATTTGAAGTATTATGGATTTTCTTGTTGTTACTGCATCTTGTGCAGCACTTTGTGATGGTGCTCCACTATAAAAGGCACTATATAAAATAAAGAATAATTGATTCATAATCTAGATGTGTGCACCCAACCAAAACTCTCCTCCCCAGAATATTAGTTTTCCAAAGCCTGGGGGAAACAACCATTTGAAAACTTCACCATGATACATTTGTCCTGTAAATTGCACTTGCAAATTGTGTTATTTTTTATCTTGCCTGTGCAATGCATTTTTAGTGCTTTGCCAGGGTTTATGGTGTTTTTTCCATGCTTAGATGTTCGCTTGACCATGCACTCTGCTTTACTACACTTCCCTAGCCCTTCATCATGGCATACCACAGTTAACTCTGAAAGGGAAATGCAATACCCATACAGTGCCGTCTATACATCCGTTTCCACAGCTCCTGAGGACTCATCCCTGCCTCGCTATTCCTGTAGGACTGGGGCACTACAATACAAACCAAGCTCCTGGTCTTTATCGGTCCAGCACAAGCCACACTTCATAAACACTTTGCAGAAAAATCCATTAAAACTGTAAATTGGCCTCTGTTATCGACGTGGACGTTTTAAACATTGAGTCTAAAAATGACTACAAGATATCTCATAATGATGCCTGGAATGAATGAATTGTTCAGAGAAATCTCTGTTGGGAGCTGCAATTTCACCTCTGGTGCCCTTACTCAGATTTACAGATTACATCTGATATGCAATTTTGAAGCAATTACAGTGTGTTGTGTATAAACTGATATTTTGGTAAAGCTCAGGAGCTGGACTGGGGGGTGGGGGCAGGGGGGATGTGATAAAACATCTCCTTGGTGACCGAGCTGGAGAAGAAGACAGATAAAAAGCAATGGTTACCTAACATCTGAATGGTCTGCAAACACCAGCGGAGAACCCATCAGCTATCTTGGGCTTTTCTCAGCCACTGTCTCAATTTAAAGAACGCCATTAAAAAGAGAAGAAATACAATACCTCTTTGATTGTACCCGCTCCCCATTGCTCTTAAAGCAATGCTGGACAAATGCACGAAGCAGCAAACGGACGGGTTGGCTTGATGTTATTCCAGGTCAGAAGTCAGTACAGAGAGTCCAGAGGCGGTTGTGGATACAAGCACAAAAAACAATTTTAGCAGTCAGAGCATAGCCTAGTTCCACAGTTCTGTTCTACAACACACAAGCCAGAGGGTCCAGTGTTTCTATTATTTAACCCATGATACTCTGGATAGTTCTGAAGCTTGTCTGCACAGCTCTCCGCCCTCCTCAGGAAATTCCACATACAACCCAGCAGGTGGTGCAAATTAACTATTTTCATTACTTAAAGGTACAATAACCAATTAGTGAAGGATTGTTACAATAGTGAAAGCTATTGTATGCATTGCTGAGTAGTATGGTAAAGTATGATAAATGCATACGCTGTAGCATAAGTATAGGAGAAGCATGAGCAGCTGTTAGATTACCATGCAGATTTACTATGGGGGACTGTCAAGGGAACATCATGGCTCGTGGTGCCTGTCCTCCAGGCTTCTCAAACCTCTAGCCCATTTAGTAGCCCCTTGGCAGGTGCCAGAGCTGTGTGTTTCAGCACCAATAAAAACTGCCATCCTTCCCCACACATCAGTGGCTATATTGCTTTCCTCAAGGCATGAAAATATAGCCCATCTGTACACAAGAAAAAAAGGAATGATTACCTAATGGTCCATGCTCTCTGCTTTTCTTTTCTTTATTTGCCGTTTATCAGCCTTGCCAGGTTTACCTGCGTCAGGCTGTTAACCAGGAATAGATTGAGGTCAGAGTTTTATGGCTGCTGATGGGAGATGGGGGGCTGGGGCTGAGACAGTGGGATGAAAATGAAAACTTCTCCTGTCTCTGTTTTGTACTGCAGGAGAAGCACAGTGAGTTGTGTGCGGATGTGCATGTATAAATTATGTGAGGAGATCGAGTTGTGAAACAGGATTTAATTTAAGCAATTTTTATAACCTAAAGTATTTCATTCAGTCCCAGGTTCATCCGCGGCCATGCGGATTCTGGAATCATAAATCTACACCCGACAGGAGTCAATACAAAGAATACACATTACGTTGCTTTTTCTCCCCAGTGGTGCTTTGTCATTCTTAATTTTGTGTAATTAATTATTTATTGAAAATCACAACAGTCTATATATGTATATGTGTGTATATATATATATATATATATATATATATATATATATATATATATATATATATATATATATATATATATATATATATATATATATGCAATAGTGCAACCACATACACATTCCATCAGTATTATTTCAAAATATTATAAACTGTTGTTTGCATAGCTGATTTTATATATCACTTTTTTTTTTTGGAACAGGAAGCAACCAATGTACATCTTAAAAATATGAGCACAAAATTGAAATTGCAGTCTAATTGTGTACACAAACAAATACCCTAATTGCATATCTGTAACTGAATTTAAATACACAAGTCATTGCATACCACTTAAATAGCTATTAGTTCCATTCAAAATAAAACAGTACAGTTGTTGCTACAACTGTATAATTAATTTAGCATTAAAGGATGTTATTAGCCAGAGAACACCACAGCAGAATTTACATTTTAGAAAAAAAGTTCATGAAACCTTGAATTGGTTATTTTGAATTTCTTCATGAAATGTAATAATGCTTCATGAAATGCACTTTGCTATCAATATCTGGTCATGTCATTCAATTGCAGTAACAGCATTATTTGGGGGTCAATGGTGCGTATGTACTCTGTGGGTGTGCATGAACCCAAACCTAGTACCATGACAAGCCAGGGCGCAGTCAAAGCAAAGCCAGTGCTTGTGTGAGCTATTCAGGTGAGCTATTTGATTCACAGGCAAAGCCAATGTAGTTAGACATATAAAGCATCCCAGAGAAAATAATTTAACGGGTCAATGGTTTAATCAGATACTAAAGGAGGGGATAAACTATGCAAGTGGTAGTTTAAAGCAATCTGTCTAAATGACACTTTCCAGTAATTACTCTCAGTTTTGCCTTGTAAATTGAAGAAAAGAGCCCCTATATCTGTTACCCATGAACACCCCTCTGGGGGTTAGGATATCTTGGAGTCTATAGTAAGTGAACAGGGGCTAATGCTGTGGAAATCATCATTTGGGATGATAAGGACAAATAGGTTTTAACTGCCAGGGCTAATTATCAGTGCCTGGCTAGGAGCTCTCCTGTGCTTGTAGAGAGCACGATGTCAGGAGCTGTTTGCCATCCTCACTGGTGATTTGCGTTGCTTCTTCCTTTGCATTTCTAAGAAACTGCATTTCACACATTTGCACCCATTATTTATTTATCTTTTAAATAAATAAAGGGGCTTATACAGTATGAATGTGCTGCCTTAGCATTCTGACAAGAAACATAGTGTTCTTGTTAAAGACTCAAGAGCGGGGTTCCAAAAAATATAGCGTTACACGTCCCTGTGTGCTGCTACAACTGCTTAAATAGCGTACCGGTAAACTTTCTTTTCATTGTTAACATCCTGACAACTTTTTACACTCATGACATAATCTGTTTCAAAGCTATCTTAAAATGTCTGCTCTAGTGCACTGGTAGTGTCAGGATTATTGCCCACATTGTCAAACAGGTAACACAATAATAACGATTATATATCGCTCTTCCTGCAGTGATTTAGAGGACAGATCTCAAATGCCAGTGCACTAGAGCAGACATTTTGAGAAGAGCTTTGAAACAGACTTTAAAGTTCTAAGTGTAAAAAGTTGTCTGGATGTAAACAATCAAAGGAAAAATTACAGGTACATTATTTAAACAGTTGTAGCAGCACGTGGGGAAGTATAACACTATATTTTTCAGAACCACACTACTTACTCTATAAAGAGGAGAACTTCTTAAAAGAAGCACAGCATTGTCACTAATTGCAATAATACAGGTTGACAGGCAGATTCCTATTATTTTATGAAATATTTCTGCACAGCTTAGAAATACATGCAGTGGATTGTAAGGAATCAATCAAATGAAGTGGTACCCAGTTCAGTGGCAGGGCCAGGGTGCCAATACCCAGGAAAGTTTCCCATTGCTATCATGTCTAGAATCAAAGCCAATGGTCCTCACTAGAATATGGGTCTCTAAATCTGATTTCAGTGCAGCGAGGGAAGTCCCTGAAGAACTTGAGATCGGACGCATTTCACCTGAATAATGCTGCTGCCTCTGTAGTATAAGTGTGTGATTTATAATAAGGTTGCATTTTAAAGTGCTTCTAATTCCCATTCTCTGTACGCATTAGAGGGCTTAAAGGAGTTGCCCCAAAGGTTTGAACATCCGTTATCCTGCCCTTGATTAGCTCAGGTGCTTTTTTAACCGCGCTTCCTATCATTGTGTTTCAGTTCTAATACATTTCCTCCCTTTGAAAAGACTCTGAAAGGTCTAGAGATCAGGTTTTTTTTCTCCTCTCATGTTCTACCCTTTTCTAGCTGCAGATCTAGAAAGGTGCAACAGTATAAAAGTTTGACTCTTTTTGTAAATCTTACAGTAATTGCAATGGGAGTCATTACTACAGGAGTCAAACAACACAATTATATACAGTTTTACATGTATACTGTACCATAGGAATCACCATTGATGCTCAGTCAAGCTCTTTAGGTCAATTGTAACTAATTTGATACTTGCATACTATACAATAGGAATAAAGACCAAGGCATTATACTATACTGTGATAGAGCTGCCCAAAGCCAGCATGATCCAGCACTGAGTGGCAGAAAGTCCTTTTAGGCTGCCGAAGGGCAATTATGCCTTGAATTAGTGGCGGGCAGAGGGCTTTATTTTAATTATATATCAATACGGATTTAGGATTAAGACAGAGGATTAAAGGACACGTAAGCAGGTTTAAACATTGTTACACTTGCATGTATAATTAATGTGGAATTGATTGCCATGGCTTCCTACTGCTTTATCCCTGCAGCTCTTGGTATGGGAGCAAGGTGTCAACCATTGTGTGCAGAGGATTCTAAATGGAACGTTTGTGACAATGGGATTCTAAGAAGGCCTTCTGTGTAAATCAGGTCCACAATCAGCATGGACTATATAATGAGCAACACATGTTCAGCGATGACATGCGAGAAAAATGAGAAATGGTAACACTTTACATTGTGTCTCTAATTACTGTGTATTTGTATAGTTGTAAATATTGTGTACTTATACATAATTACAATATTAGTATGCATCATTACAGTATACTTAACGTGCTAATTGTTTTGCATGATATAACCCTGACCCTTTTGTTATATAATTGTGTACGTACATATATCATGCAAAAAAAATTATGCATTAAATACACTGTAGCTGTGCATAATAAAATTGTAATTATGTGTAAGTACACAATATTTACAACTATGTAAATACACAGAAATTAGAGACAGTTAATGTAAAGTGTTACCTGAGAAATAGCATTGGCATACCATTATATTTTAATTGTTAGACAACCCACTCTGAAAAAAAGGTGAAATATGCTGTTCTGAATAAGCACCGGGGCTTGGTAAAGGAGTGGGCCAGAGCAGGCATGAAATGATATTGAGTCCTGTGGATCAGAGCCGTATCTCAGCTCACAGAGCCTATGCTCAGCCTCGGGAGAAGCTGATTAACACAATCAATGGTCCTCATAAAGAGGTGTCATTAGGAATGGCAATGAAGGTGTTTTTAATTCATTAGCACGGGCATTCGGAGTGAGAGCTGAAGCTGAGTGGCAGGAGGCTGGGTGACTCAGAAGGTACCCTTCCAGGTGCTTGCAGATACCCTAGAGAGAGAACCTGATGAGGGGGGAATGGGAAACCAGTTTCTGCTTTGTGCTGTCCAGCAGTCTACACTCTGTTCTCCAGATGGGTGTAACAGAATAACACATTAAGTGCATTGTAACTGTGCATACTAACACTACAGTTCTGTGTAAGTTCACTTGTATATACTGTACTTCGTAAATACACAGTACTCTGAGGCTCTTAATGCAAAGTGTTGCGAAAACGTTAACATTCATTAATGATGCACAATGAGAAAATAAGAAGACTCATTGCAGCTTCTTAAGCGCATCTCGCTCTCTTGTCTATGCATGCAGTTAGGTCATTTTTAGTAAATAAAATGTAACCCAATGAGATACTGAATATGGTGCATGGAATCTAACATCTCAGAGAAAGTAAAAGAGAATCCCAGGAGGAAAAAACACTTTGCTGATATGATCGCTTCTGTTGTACAAAATATATTTTTTGTGTTGAATGCTGTAGAATCATGACCGCCGCTGATAGCAATGCATTTTCACAGACTCTCAGAGGGTAACCCTGATCAGAATTCCTCGCTGTGCCTCTTTGAATAAGAGAAGGAGAGAATTGGATGTCAATCTGTAATTAATAAACTCAGCTCTCCTCGGCTCACCTGGGGGGCTGATCAATACCCATTGTGCACGACATCAGATGGAAGCCATTCAGATTTGTATGTTAATATCCTGTTTGTAAGACTGTGCCAGCCTGGAAATGACAAGACGGTAAAATCCCATTACTCCGTTAGTTAGTGATTGACATTCCGCGTCTGCCTTGGTCTCATTCTCTAACAGAATAGAGATTTCTGCTCCCCACCATACCCCCCAAGATCTGGTCAAGGTGAAAGAGGAGGCAATGGTGGGATTGGATCCAACTTCAACCTGGTAGGGAGGGGGGTTCACTGGGGGAGAGCAGTCAACAATTTCCTTATTGATTCTTATACATATTTTTGACAGTGCATGCAAAATTAACTATATTGCTCCCCAAGATATATACATATTCGTATGTTATGCATTCGTTCATTGGTAACATGCTGCTTTTTGACCCTGTTTAGAATCATTATTGTTGTTTTATTGAGCAGTTTTAATAAAAACACAGTAACTTGCACTTGCCAGGCCAGTGCCTCAGCAAGTGTGCAAAAGAGCCATTGTAAATCTGGAGCCTTGCACTACGTGGTCTACCTCTTTCACTACCATGGTTATAGTATGCATTTACCAGAGTTCACCATAGGTTTCCATGTTTATTAAAATGCTTTACCATAACTCCCTATGCTTTACAATGCTTGTTTATGCTTTACAAAGCTTTGACTGTTCTTTATGACACCTGGCTATGCCTTTACTATGGGAAACATTCATGAGGGTTATTTGCCTGCAAAGTTTGGACTTTTGTTCTTGTGGATTGAAAAAAATTCAAAGCTAGGAACGCATACAAAGTTTGTTAAATTCCATTCCATTTAGTAAAAAAATGCTTTGATAGGATTGGAGTCACGCACGTGGTAGCTAGGTGTGTGAGAGAGAGAGAGAGAGAGAGAGAGAGAGAGAGAGAGAGAGAGAGAGAGAGAGAGAGAGAGAGAGAGAGAGAGAGAGAGGGGAAATCAATGTTGATGGAGCTTGCGTCCCTGTGATTGGACAGGGGCCTCATTAGCTCTGAACACAGGGCACAGGCATCATTCTCGTCCCATTGGTTTCCTCCCCTCCCTGCCATCTTCTGCATTCCTCTTCATCAAGCCAGCAGCTCTCATTGCTGGAGGGCTCACCCCACTCTGCCTGCTGTCAAAGCACAGGAATGCAGCGCTGGAGCCACGGAGGAGAAGCACACCTTGCTGTACTGCAGCTGGTGCATGGTGTAATGTAAAGGCATCTTCCTAATTTTATTTTTGTTTGCAATAGCACAAATGCTTCTTGGTAGGATAACAGTTTCAGGTCTTATGAGCAGTTTACGAACACACACAAACCATACAATATGGAAAGGTTCTTGATTTGTGCACTCACACTCACACACAAGTATTTTAGAATTGTAATAATGATATCTATTCTAATTAGATACTGTCTGAAAAGTGTCAAAGGAAACCAATAAGAAAACCAAGAACACGTGCATACAGAAACACCCAGACACAACGATCTGCAAAACAAGAGCATGATTACAGACTCGCACTTTAAAACTGTTTTTATTTTCATCCTACTGATGTGGGCGTTTCAAAGCTAATTCATTTCCAGGAAATCAATGACTAGCTTGTGAAAGGAAAAGTCACGGCACCGCTGGAGCCAGACGCCTCATTCTGAGCAGAGAAAATATTATTCAGAAAATACAGGTATTGATTTTCCAGCAGGATAAAAACTTGATGGTTTTGCTTTGGCAACCCAAAAATAACCAATCTGTGAATATTGTTTAAGACACAAATAACTCTGCGTCTTCCTCGCAGATTCTTCATTTTGACTTTACCTAAACAGAACCACCACTGGGTTTCATTGGCTGAGATTTTAACTTAATACCACCAGCTGGTTAACTAAAATGAATTTAAATATTTTTCCTCTGCTCCCCCCCACCAAGAAAACCCCACACATGTATCACAGGGTGAAGGCTGGGCTCGAAGCATCAACCCTGTGCATCACAAGCAAGTGTCTTAATCACAATGCAACAAGCCAGGCTCATCTACATTGGCGATTTTAAATCTTTTAACCTCATCTCATCTCACAACAGAATCCTTAGCAGTACTCTATCACACAGCACTGCCCGTTACACATGTAATAGGCAGCCTTGTGTTCCGTGATGCACTACTGTTATGGGTACTACTGACCTTTGCAGGTGAGACTGGGAATCTCTTATAAAATGTCCTGTGGGATCGATCCTTTCGTTCGATAATGAAAATGTGACCTGTCTGTGACAAACACAGCTTTACACAAGCAGACATGCAGTTGCATGGTACACACACACACACACACACACATTCCCTGGAGGAATCGGGGTGCCTGACATGATCTTCAGGATGACACTCAGCTGTACTACCTCACTGACACTGGCCCCTCCCCTTACAGTGTTATTGGTTACATTGGATTCTAATTCCGATTTTTTTTTGCCAGATATAATACAATTATTGTACAAAACTGAGAGAATAAAGCAGGCGTGCCCTCTTTCACCTTGGGGGCTGGGAAGTGTGTGTATGTGTGTGCTGGGTGAACCGTTGTTTCTTAAGGTTTTCTTTTCACTCAATCCCACAATATTAAGAGATAATAAGGTCTCTGCCCATGGGAATGCTGTTGGAATGTGTTTTGCAGCCACATTCCCTCATTTCGGAAAGAGATCCTTCTTATTAACACTTCACACTAAATTAACCTCGCTCAGGCATTTCATTAGTGCTGGGGTCCCAGGGCTCATGCATCCTATAATAAACTGATTATGGAGAGCAGAGGTTGGGCATGGAATGAGGAGCAGTCCTGCACAGTGTGGTTAGCGCTGCTATTAAGATTGCAAGGCAAAGGGAGCTGGAGAGAGAGGTGATCTGTTTGTAAGTGAGCCTGTACAGCATGTTGGAATTTAAAATGCATTATTTAAAGATCAAACACTTCTAAAAATAACTCTAAAGCAAATGCAATTCACTGATATGACTGAAAACCAGGAACTGAGAGTCATGGAATGAGAGGCGGGGGGCGAGGTGTGGGGATCAAATGACAAACAAGTCACTACATATTACCTCACTGAGGGAACACATTGTTTAGCATGTTAATAAGCTAGTTATTAGGAGTTAATAAACAGAAAGCCCTGATTAGACCATCTTAAACAAATAAACTAACAGAAGATCAACCAAACAAATACACATAACTATGCTAAAGGGCTGTATTTAATAGCACTGAAAGACGTGGTGGTCCAGTCACACTTTAACAAATACACCCAGACAGAAATGAAAACACCTTCCAGCATCAAAGTAGGAAAATTAAGCAACTAACAACCAACAACAAAAAAGGCAGTTTTCAGTGGTCTCCACTTAGCTCTTTCAATAGAACTGAACTGGGGATAATTCCAGACCCATTCACAGTTTGTTGATGTGAATCAACCCGCTCTTACATTTAAAAATAAACCGCATCTGCAACCGTTTCATCAGGAGAAGGGGATAACAGCAGCTTAGGTAATTAGCTTGCTGAGCAGATGGACTTGTTTTAAGTTAGGTGACAACAAATGAAAACAATGTTTCTTCAATTCATTTGACCCAACACATGACTGCTCTGCATCACACAGTCTCTGAATGCCAATGCTGAAGTCACGCTCTTGAAAATAAACACAGAGACATTACCTTATCGTCTAATTCCTTCATTTAGCCCTTATCTGCCTTCCTAATGATGAAAGAGTAACAGATCTGCAGCCTCCCTCGTTTCTGACTCACCCTGCTGAGCTGAGCACAGAAGACAGACACAGACAAGCTGGGGGTTATTTTAATGATGGAGGCATTGTCAGATGTTAATGCTGCAAGTGTACACCCTGAACCCTGCTCTTTCACACTCCTCTCTCATATTGTAATAGATCCAACTGGTTCTATTACAGCATGACAACCACAATATACTTCATAATATTGAACTGGGACTGCTGCATTGGAAAGTTACAGCAGTTTAACCCCTCGCAATCTCCTTCTCAATTCACCACGCTGTGCTTAAAGGCACTTACATTAACCCGCATGAGCTCAGCAATGAGTTCCAAGTGGATCTGCATGGTTCAGTCCAGCATGCCTGTCTGTCACTTTGCAACATCCCAAGGATGCTACTGACCGGTGTGTTGAAGTATATTCACGAGTTCATCCCTACCTTTCAATAAAAAGCAATGAAGACATTAAAAAAGACATTGAATTGTCTACACGACTTTCTTTGGAGAAAAGAACTATCTTATTTTGTCACGCCCACCAAAATAATTTCTCTTGTGTCCTAAGATGAGATATTTAGTTTATTTATTTATTTTTTTTATCAGTAATGCTTCTTGATTCTGTTGTTTGTTGGTGCCAGTAATTTAACATCATCACGGCTGAAGAAAGTGAAATAATTATATTTCATTGACTTTAAATGTAGAGAAAGTGAAATGGGTGGTTATATTAAAAATGTGTTTTGTTCAGCTACTGGCAGCTGAATCAGCTGCCTTTAGTGCCAGTAAAAATCTTACTGGTAGTAACATCATTTAGTTAGAAGCTGCTATGTAAGCATACTTTTTATTGCATTGCATTATACTTGAAGTAATGGTACAGAACCCGAGGAAAAGAATGATTTCTGTAGTCAGCTGTCAGAAAGAATGAGAGAGAGAGAGAGAGAGAGAGAGAGAGAGAGAGAGAGAGAGAGAGAGAGAGAGAGAGAGAGAGAGAGAGAGAGAGAGAGAGCAGGGTCTACATTGTCGAGTTGCCCAGGGCATGTCCTATTTCACCTTGGGGCTGGGGAGTGCCTTCATGGGTCCCTATGTAGATGAATTGGTGTTTTGTTTTATTCCCCCTGTGGATCGGAACACTTCTGAGACAAGGACTGTGAATCTACGAGTTCCTGAGAAGGAAGTCTGTTGGGAGAAACACGATGACTCATTTGCTTTACTAAAATCTTTCAACATTTGCACAGGAAAATAAACCTCTCCACCTTTGGGGTGGCTGTTGTTTTTGTTAAATCAAATCTGAAGTAAGATTGAGTGGTGAGTCATTGCAACATTTTCCTTTTCTTGTACTTAACGAGTGACTTATAGTCTTCAAATAACCTGGCCCCGAGGGGCTGGATAAAGCCTGTGCTGGACCTCATTAATGGCCACCCTGACTACGTTTATAATGATCTTAGAACTTCTGTGAGAAGTGCCAACACTGCAGCCTGGCTGGCTGACTGCACCCCTTAAACTAAAACAACAAAACAACAGATGAGAAGAAGGTTATACTGAACCTAGACAGCCATCATGGTTACAGCCCAGAAAAACACATATTCTATGCTGGTCAAATGATCTCTCAGCAGGACTGTTGAATTCAGACTGTGTGTTGATCCTGGATCCTCAAAGTTCTTTGTCAGGTAAAATGAATAAAATGATTCAAAGATGGAATATTTAAAATTCCATTCTACTGTATTTATTTAAGGGCATATACTGTAAAATACCCAATACAGTATGAACTGACAAGGAGATGGATTTCCATGGTTGACAACCATCTGCTTACTAGATAATCTAGACAATACACCTGGATCTTGTATTCATCCTAGCCACCTGTTGGAAAATACAAAAAATACTGTCTATTTCACAGTGGAGCCCTTTTATTTTAGGAATGCTATGAAACCGCCGACCGAAAGTGAGAATTCTACTGCGAAGTCAAACGCTCCGCTAACCTCGCAGAATTTGCAAATATGATAATGGGACCTAACACTCACACTCACACTTACACATAAATATAAACAGATATACCTCTGCTGAAATATGTACAGCAGCACACCCCTGTGCAGAAGCACATGCTCAGGGAGGAGGTGAATGCATGTGTGCTGTGCATCAGTGTGTATGTGGTGAGTCAGTAACATTCTGTGCTGAGGCAAGTTGTGAATGTATATATACATTTGTACCTAATAAACTCTGCAACATCATACAACATGGGTCATAGGAGAGAACAAATTGCTTTCCAGTGTAGAGAAATGTTTTCTGAGCCTGGAGACCAGAAGAACAAGCTCTGATTAATTCTTCTGTAACAATGTCCTACTTCAGCTTCTCCACAGAGGACTAACCCTGAAAGAACTGCAAGGCTACCTAAAATAGCCTCCCAAAGCAACGATATTCCAGTGCTCTGAGCAGATCGATAGCAGATTGGCCGGTGCAGCGTTACAGGCTTGTCTCTCTCCCAATCAGAAAGCTCTCTGTGGCCTCCGACCCTGCCTCTAGCCCAGGGTCTGTAGAGATCAATAGGCAGAAGAGATTGATTTGCATGCTTTCGCAAGCGAATTCAATACCAGCACAATCAGTCATCTGGTTTACTAATAAAGATTAGTGGCTTCACTGCAACAGTATCAAGCAGCAGCCTGCAGAGATTAAACTGTTGGGAGGGAACTGTTGGCTCATCTGTTTCCTGTCTTTCGTAGTTATGGGAATTTCAAAGAAAGGAGAGTAACAGAAACAGAACTTTGTAATTGATTTTTTTTTGCCTGAGGAAAGATGCAAAGAGTCAGTAATAGAATTGCTGCTTTCAGAAACGGAGGGTTACATGTTAAAAGGGATTGTCGTGGTCTTGCACTGACCATGCAAACTGCCTTGTAGAAATACCAGTAAACATAATTGCACACTGAATTCATTGACAAGGAGAATTGATGTAATGAGGTCAACATGGACACATTGAGGCCATTTATAGGTCCAACAGCAGTCCCTAAAGACAATTAGTAGTGATGTCAAGCTTAAAAAATAAATAAATATATAACTTAGACCGTGTGCACGGAAGGTTTGAGATTATAGTACACCACATGGTGAATAGTGATATATTTTATAGGTGCAATGTTTTTACTATCCAGCAGGGGTTGTCTTGAGTCCATCGCTGGAAAACCATTGTCAGGTGGCTGCACTAAATGATGGGAAACAAGATTATAATAAATGGGTAGCTGATGCCTGCAACTTTTATTGGGTCTCAGAGTGAATCGTTTTCATTGGGGCATGCATAGCAGACATGCATCTTATAAATGGTTTATTGTTTCCACAGCAGCATTTCAAATGGTTTTCTAGCCCTGCTGTATAATTGCAAAACCCACACACCTCAGCCCCTGCTTGCTTTGTGAGTTTCAGATCAGGTAATATAAGCATTGCTTGCTCTGTGCTGTAAGTTGCTTAGCAGGGGAGTTATCATCTATCCTATTTCCACCCAATTCAGCCCTAATGCTCTATTAATGTAATTCATTCAGTTCTCCTCCCTCTCATGGAACCAATTTCAATCATCTCAAATCTATTTCCTGTTTAATACATTTGAGTTATACATTTTATTAGTATTAAAACAAACTGAGTCAGAGAGAGAGCGAGCGAGAGAGAGAGAGAGAGAGAGAGAGAGAGAGAGAGAGAGAGAGAGAGAGAGAGAGAGAGAGACTGAGTCAGAAATATGGAACCTTTTACTTATATGACTCACATTGTAAATATATATAACTAATATTCAAGTAAAACATTTTCATTTTTCTACAAAGCTGGCAGTTTGAATATTTTGAAGGGGTTTATTTCTAAAATGTTACGTGTTGTGTTTTCTTGGCAAGTCCTAGTGGGTTGCAACACAGTTCCAAGAAATTAGCTCTTGTGTGATTTGTTCAGTTTTAGAGACAGCAGTGTGCATTCAAACTCAGACTGGATATCTTTGTAAAAGGGGCAGCACTTCTGGGTTTTTAAGTGAATGGATTTCTGTGCGCTTTCACTGCAGCTAAAACATTTTTAAACGGGGTATAGAAAACCAGAAATAATATTGCATTCATATCTCCCCGGTATCATTTTCATCCATAAATTACATGAAGAATACGCCTGCCCCCATCCTTCCATGTCAGTGTGGAGAGGATAATTAACAGTAAAACAGTGAGGCTGAGTTGAGTTGAGGATTTTCATGTCTCATTTTAGGTGAAGCTGTACTCTGGCATCTCAACCTGGCTTCATTGGGTTACTCTTCTTGTCTTTACTGGCAGCGGGGAGCAGTTTTCACTCATCGAGATTGACAGGTTGTTCTTAAGCTCATCCCTGAGCTGGTATTTTTGAAACACAATTCCTTTCAGCGCAATTGGATTGGGCGCTTTAATGCTTTGTGTAAGCCGAGTGCAGCAAAATGGGTTCCAACCTCAAAGCATCAAACCCACTCCAGTGGTCTCGCTGCCACCAGACTGTGACACCAAGCTGCAGCAGTGTATGCATATTCTGAATTAACATGGACAAAGCACATGAAGAATACAAATATCCCAATAATAAGAAGAATAAGAATAAAAACAGCACAGTAAGAAATGCTGGCCATATTTCTAAATCACAGTGAGAAGTTCTATTGGAAGGAAAGCTTTGGATTTTGCTGCCCCCTCAGGCTGGAATAAACTCCCCACAGAACTCAGATCCACAGTGTTATTTTCTCATTGTAAGAGATTGCTGTTCGAGCATTTGAACCAGCTTCGTGATTGCATGTGATGTGAAGTGAATACTGTAACACATGGATTATAAAAGTGTGTGCTTGCTGTATGCTTGTGTGTAACTGTAACTTGCTCCTGCCTTCCTCCTGGGACATCTTTATACCCAAGCTGATTGTAGCTCATACTGTGCTTGAATTGTGGGCTCAACCAGCAATGGAGTTTGTATTGGGAGGCAGGATCTCCTTGCTCCCAGTCCTTATCTCAGTCATTTCCACAACACTGTGTAGCTATCCCAAGGAACCAGGCACTTAATGGGGGTGTGAATGATGCTGTTGAATCAGAAAGGTGAGTTTAATCAACAACACAGGCATGGGGGCTGGTGTAACACACACACACACACACACATGCGCGCGCACGCACACACGCACGCATGCACGCATGCATAAACACACACACACACACACGCATGCATGCACACACACACACACACACTTGCGCGTGCAAGCAAACACACGCAAGCATGCACGCATGCATAAACACATACACACACACGCATGCATGCACACACACACACACACACACACACACACACACACACACACACGCAGATGCACACAGCAACATCCCAGGCTGTCTCACTGCTGTAGTAGCATGCACAGTAGATGAGTGGGAGGTCTAAATGCAGAATTCCTGTCCTGTTATGTAAATGACTCGCACACTGTATCAATCTAGGTGGGAGACTTGCAGGGTATCAGAGCATCACTGCCGATCAAACTAAAAACAAAATCCTTCATGTGCTCTGTTTGTTGTGATGTAGACCTGACAGGAGAGCTGTTATAGTCTTGACACTAACGTATTGGAAAGCATGGCTGTAAATGAGGCCTCTGGGCAGATTTGTTGGCCCTGTGCCTGTGAGTGTGTAAAGTACCACGTGCAGTTCTGTGATCATGTCTGATTAATATAGAATTTGGGGGAGGTGTGGTGGTTGTGTGTATGGATCTAGCAAGGTGGATATAAGTAATTTCAATGTGAATCATTCATGCAATATAAAGTTTGTAGATAATCAAGTCCAAAGTCACATTTTCTGAGAAGAATAAAGCTAGTCATAGTTGTAATATCAGCAATAAATAATCCGTTAATGTGTTGTTCTGGGTTCATTGACTTAGAGGCCAATTTGCCTTTGCACTTAGAGAGCTAACAAAATAAATCCATCCATTTTTTAGTTGCAAAAAATGATGCACGCAAGCAAGTATATGCTAAACAAATGACGTTACTTCAAATTGTTGAACTGCAATTCCTAATAAATAACAGGCGCTTATTTATTTTGTTCTGGTCTGGCGCTCGTGTCCGTGGAAAACCAGCTGACTGGAACGCCGGCAAGAGAAACAGGACAGGGGGTGGTGGCCTATTGCGCGCCCCTGCCAGACGTGTATCCATGTATATCTGAGTGAATATATCGGTTTGAATTGGCTCTGTGTGTTTGTTACAGCAGGGAGAGGAGAGAGTAAAGTCTCAGCACAGGCGGCGTCGGCAGCAGCAGCAGCAGCAGCAACAGTGCATCTGTGTGTCTTAACATCGCGCATATCTTGTGCTGGCGCTCCAGCAACAAAACATTCAGATTGAGATTTTGCACCGGGAATAGTGACGAGCCTGTTGTCTATAAGCACAGGAAGAAGAGCGAAGGCTTGCTTTTTGGGGGGGTGTTTTAAAGAAAATACACTGGCTATAAGTATATATTTATTTTTTTCACAGTTTGTTGAATTTTTAATTGAAAAATGGCGATCCGTGCTCAATCCTGCAGCCTCTTATGCTTCGTCTCAATTCAAACAGTCCTCATTTTCAGCATGTCAGCTCCCGGGACGAATGGCTTCTTATTTCCCCAGCATTACACGTAAGTAAACCCCCGAAACAGGAGTGCCGATGGCTTGGCAGGGCGCAGGGGGAACAACAACTAGGACAGGTGACTCGAACTGCGCTGATTTTTAGATCTGGTGACGGGAAGCAGAGCGCTATCGCTGCTGCTGTTGAAACTAGGACCACAATTAAGATCCTTAAAATCCTTGATTATTTCTAATTAGGTATTGGTTTCTCCAAGTGATTGATTATTATTAGTGTTATTAATATTACTGTAATGCTGTATCCCAGTGTGCAGTGGCTCAATTTCCATGCGTGGCACACAGGTGTTTTACAAGCATTGCTGTTTGGAGCAGAAGCTTTTAAATATCGCACATAACAGATGGGAAAGGTGCCGGTTATGTTTATTTACTCAAATGCAGCCAGCTTTTTATTACCATTTTTTAAAGGACGTCAATAATGTTTTGTGTGTGTGTGTGTGTACGTTTTAAGGATAATGTCTGTACCTTATTTGGTTAGTCTTTTTGGCTTCTAGTAGCTGATGAGTCACATGATCTATACATTCTATTCTGCAATGGGTAAAACTGGCTTAAGCCCTTCGTTTTCTTTTAAAACCAAAACCGGCAGCTATGTTTTAGCAGCTGCTTGTTTTCATCGAAATATTTTATGATCTGGAAACACACGGCGGAGTAGTAGCAGGCTATGTTTGGAAATGTGCAGCAGGCGAGGGGATTAGGATCAGAGCTACGGCATTTTGAACTGGGCTGCATTTTAAACGAAATCTTCTTTTGCATTCCTTGGCATAACTTTGCTTTTAGTAGCGCCACTGCGGAACCGGCACGGCCACTACATATTTATACACTCGCCTTATTAAATATGAAATGGCTTTTGTGTTGAGTTTTCCGTTTTTCATTCGGAGTTGATAAGAGTTCCTCTTCCGCTGAAAGCATGCTAGCTTAATGGTAACATTATTATTATTATTATTATTATTATTATTATTATTATTATTATTATTATTATTATTAATAACAGATTCAGAACTGTCTGCAAAGGGGTGTCCCCTACTCTTTTTGCTTGTGCAACACTATTGACGGAATACCCCATGGTCTGTGTATAGCCCCTGTGTATTTGTAAGCAGGATTGTCCCTTTTTTGTTTAACAGATACAACAAGTACGTACTAGCTTCTATATCCTGGAAGGAAGATATATATATATATATATATATATATATATATATATATATATATATATATATATTATATACGATCTTATATTAAAATCAAAAAAGAATACTCACTAACATCATTTGAATTGATACTTCACAACACAAAAACATATATTTTTTATTGTATTTAATACACGACAGACTGGGCCATGCTCTTTCATATCTTCATATCTAATCTATCATCTATCTATCTATCTATCTATCTATCTATATCTATATTATATATATATATATATATATATATATATATATATATATATATATATATATATATATATATATATCAATTCAGTTATACAATTAATACATGTAACATTGAGTGTTAATTAATAATTAATACTTCACAACACGTAACACAAAAACATATATTTATTTTTTCCACTGATTCAAAATACAGATTGCACATCCAGCTCGGCTCTCTGACACTCAGCTGTGCGGAGTTGCATTGCAATGATATATAGAGATCTGCAATGCAATTCGTGCGTGTACCGGTGTTATGATAAGGATCGTTGTCTGTGGGGTGTTTTAACTCGAGCTGAAGTGCATTCTCTGTGATCTGTGCCGTCGACAGAGCTTGTACAGTGTCTATGCATTTTAAAGACAGTGTATGTTCTAGCAGATTCCTAGTTAGAAAAAGAAGATTGCATTTGCTTCACAGCGCAGTAACATGTGGCAGATCCAGACTCGGACAAAATGACACATACTGGTTGATGTTAAACGCACCGCTGTCCTTGGTCCTGACTGCTCACGCACCCAAGAGATTTCGTAATAATGTAGCGGTATGAAAATATATTTATATAATAATATGAATATAACATTGTCAGCATACTATTATTTGTAGTTGTTTATTAAAACATGAAATATGGATTTTTTTTTTATTTATTTATTTATTTTTTGCTGCACAAACTGCTGCTACCCGTCACTGCGTGCTTTACCTGGTTATTATGAAGAATAGTATTGGAGCAGACATTTTACCTATATAGCATTGAAACGCATGCATTTGCAAAATAATCAATACCGGTTGTAAGAACTTCAGTGTGGTATTTACTGTTTATTTTGTATATGTGGTATTTCACTGTTTATATTCTATTAATAAATAATCCAGTTTTATTATTAGTTATTATTATTATTATTATTATTATTATTAGATTACTTATTATTATTATTATTATTTAATACCTAATATTAATATATACATATGACATGCTACATACATACAGACATACATCATAGGTTATATAATACATATATTTATATAATGTATCGGGAATATGAGGCACCCAAAAACCGAACTTCCTTCCTTTCCAGATACTAAGACTGCCTCAGCCGTAATGAATAAATAATCCTGACCTGTGCGTGTTACAGCAAAGCCGCAGCAATGGTAATGATATTTTGCGTATACCTCTCAGCGGTTGTAAACATTCAAGTGTGCAATATTCTCTCTCTCTCTGAAAAGGGATTGTGATTATAACATGATTAAAACATCAAGAGAAACATTGAAGAAGACTGAAGAGCATTGCGAGCTTCCTGGATATATTGAGTACATTCTAATAAAGGGATACCTGCAGTAAAATAATAATAATAATAATAATAACTAATAATAATAATAATAATATAATAATAATAATAATAATAATAAAATTGGCATAATTTACCCTGTTCATCAAGAGTAGGCCAATAGGGGAGGCGGTTACATCGCTAGCAGGTTTAGTGAGACGTGTTTCAATCAGTTTCAGAGGAGCAGGACTGAGTCCAGGAATAACCTTGGGTTTGGAAGCATGCTCCACAATGGGACGATGAAGGAGAACAATGCCTCTAGCTGAATTGGGAATTATGGGTGATGCTTGTACTCAGTTACAGACATATAAATAGAATAAATAGCACTCTGTTATTGTCAACATTCAAGCAGCAGTACTTGGAACTGCTCAGAAAGACTGTAAACATAGCCTTCTATATTTTTTACTAGTCCTCAACTATGCCCATTGGATCAAGGTTAAAAGTAAGCCTAATCAGTGAATTGCAAAGTAAAAGCCATGCCCTTGTTTTGAAATGCAGAATGTTTTACACAAACCCTAAAGAATACCTGATTAGTCCTTAGTGGTGAGATGGTCATCTTTATTGCTCTTTTAAAAACTATCGTCTTTACGGCTTTCTTTTATGCTGACATTTCGGGTTTACAGCATTATGAAATCTAGCAGTGCTCTTCAATTAAGAGTGAGTACAGCGACACTCAAAAGGCATGAGAGGATTGTTGTTGCAGGAGCAGACTGGTCTGTAGAGCAGATTGGAGTTGTGAGCACAATGGATTAGCCTCTCCTGTACTGTGTGTGCTATGATTGTTAACATTGCATTCTCCTGAGGTTAATCAAATTCCAGTATGATTCCTTGTTGCTGACAGCTGCTATATTTATGGGAAAAAAGCAGCAAAACAATAATTCCCATGACAATTCTGCTTTATTTAGCATGGATGCCCTTTCTGTTCAGCTTCCAGTGCTCTGTTCTGAAAAGTTAAGTGCCATTGGAAAACCAGCCTGGTATCCTAATATAGCCATGGGCATGTCACAATAAATCACAATACGATTGACACCAAGCAAAGGTTCAAACATCTGCACCAGAGAAGCTGGAATATATTACGTTCATAAGATAGCTATACCATTGGTATGAAATGTTACCACTGTGTTCCATTCTACCAATGGAAGCTTATGCCTGCCTCATGCACTTGTGTTACCATTAGTACAAAATGGTTGCCACCATGCA
The DNA here is from genome assembly GCF_017654505.1 of Polyodon spathula. Classification (NCBI taxonomy): domain Eukaryota; kingdom Metazoa; phylum Chordata; class Actinopteri; order Acipenseriformes; family Polyodontidae; genus Polyodon; species Polyodon spathula. The sequence goes on along the minus strand of NC_054556.1, from coordinate 2,424,844 downwards.
GTGTCACATAAGCATACATCTGCATGTAGCGCCCTTCTTCACATTTACTAAGCATATTGTTTTATTTATGGCTTACTGTACAGTTGTGGAAATGCATCAGCATATACTTGGGTATTCACAAAGGAAACGAAGTTACTCCTTTGGTTTCGTATATTAGCCCATGCACCTGTGTCTAAGTATAAGCCCCCTATGGTTGAAGATGAACGCAAATGCAAGGTGTGGGTGCTGTCATGGTTATGAACTTCCATTACTTTACAACAGCATTGTATGTTATGTTAGTAACATTTATAAGAGACCGTGTTAAAGCCTAATAATTGTATTTCTAATAATGATTTACTTTCTTCTTCCTATAACTCTTTTGTAAAATAATTACGCATACAAGCCCATTTGCTGATCTTGCATGATCTTTGCATGGTTATATGGTACAAAGGGTGGGACTTTGCTGGCTTGCTTTATTTTGTGTTTTGGTTTGGGAAGAGGAATTTTCCACTAGTTTTCCTGGCACGAAGTGAAGCATCCTCTGATGTGAGCGTGGAACGATGAGAAATAATAAAGACTTTGCCAAGTCTTTCACAGCTCATTGGACAAGGAGTCATAATCACAGGGCAGAAAGAAGACTGGGCAGAGAGCGCCACCAGCAAGGAGGTTCAGGACCCAGAAGTGGCTCCTCTAGGGACAGTTTTGAGTAGCAAGAAGAGTGGGGAGGGTGGGGGGAAGACATGTTTAAAGGATCACTTCAGATAAATCTCCACATTTAGTGCACCCTTGCATTTTTTAATTGAGTGCAAAGCGTGCATTTTTGTGTAAAAACTAGAAGAGACTGATAAGCAGCACATTTTGCTCGGGGGTGTAGGTTTTGTCACTGGCAGTTAACATCACCGTGTTCTGCTAAGTGACCTTTTCCAAGTCAGCATTCTTTCAGTGCTGCTTTAAACACGTCTTAAAAAAATGTTCAGAAAAGATTTTTTCTGGAAGAGACAGAGTTTTCTTATGTTAACCCATGTTATCAATTGGATAGTTAATTGCAAAACTGCTTAACAGAATGTGGCAATGTTGCCCACCCCTGTGTGTATTTCAGTGTTTATATGTTGCGTGTTTTGTGTTAATGTTGGTGTACAGTCATTGGTACACGGGATATAAATGGGTCTGTGGAACACAAGTTGTTTAAAATGTATATTTGTATTTAGGCACGAGGATTGCACAGTGCTTCACGTGCAGGTAAAATGTAATAATATGTGAGCACAGGGAATTGCACTTTATTAATTCATGTGCAGTTGTACTGAGAATCCAATTGAATGATTGATTAGCAATCGGGTCTCGGTACAGCTGCATAAAAGCTACATGTTTTCACTCACTCGGGGTTGTTTGTTCAGTGAGTGGAGAATGGGATTGGAGACGGAGGTTATAATAATAATAATAATAGTTAATAGTTCAAATTTAAAGTCAGGGCACAACAAGACACATCAAGGCAAAACAACAGAAAATAAAACCACTTAACGGCACAACAGTCTAAAAGACAGATACAAGTAATAGTGCTTGTCTTTAATTCAATCGAGGACACAAATAAAGACTTGAAGGACCGGTTTCAGGTTTTTCTGTCTGTTCATTATTAAACGCTGAGCGAATCAATCGCTCAGCTTCACCAAACTCCAACGCTCTGTTGTTTATTTCCTGGTTCCCGTTTCTGGCCTGATGTCCCCCACTTCAGCCGTCTTTGGCCGTGGTCTTTGGTAACCATTATGAATAAGAAGTGGTCTGTTCCAGTATTGAAACTAAAACTGAGAGTTCAACGGCACCCCACACTGTGATTACGTAGTGTTACGAAACTCAGTGAATGTTAGCCCTTGAAAATGAGACTGTTCTCCGGTTGTGCTTCCAAAGTCACTTCACGCACGATGCCCAGTGTGTCCACTAACAGTCACCTAATCTCCGACTGTTTTGTTGTGTCTCCTTGGGTATCATGTTATGTCGGGTTAGAAATTGGTGACCTGGTGGTTCGAGTCCAGACCCCGTTTTCTCTCCGTTCACCACACGGATACCGCATTAATACAAGACTACAAGCGTCAAAGTTGGCACTTTACCACACACACTTTCAAGGAGATACCGACAACACTACAAGACGATACCGTCACACTTACCGAGGGGGGACACATTACAAGAGATGACGACTCAGGCACCGAACACATGGTTAAGAGATATCACGCGCACTTTATTAGGTTTCCTACAAGGACACCTACGACCTAGCAAAGATACCGTCCCTTCCAAGCAACTATACGCGCCACACTAAAAGAGATACCGTCCACCACACTTTCCGACACACTACACTAGTACAGTCCCACTTCCGCAACTACAAGGACTAATACGTCAAACTTACGCGACACACACTTACAAGAGATACCGTCACCACTTTTACTGACACACTTAAAAGAGGATACCGAACTCACGTACCGTACACACACAAGAGATAGCCGAACACTTACGTGACACACTACAAGAGAGGTCACACTGCACGGAGTCACAGGCTACAAGAGATACCTACCATTACAACCTACCGTTAACACACTACAGATAATCCTTTACCACACCGAGACACACCAGACCTACACACTACAAGATACTTACCGAAGACACACTACACTTATTTAACCACTGGACCACCAAGCCTCAGGTTGGGCAGTGTGAGTGGCTGTGTGATGTTCTCTATGGCTGTGTGATGTTCTCTATGGCAGTGTGAATGGCTGTGTGATGTTCTCTATGGCTGTGTGAATGGCTGTGTGATGTTCTCTATGGCAGTGTGAATGCTGTGATGTTCTCTATGGCAGTGTGAATGGCTGTGTGATGTTCTCTATGGCAGTGTGAATGGCTGTGTGATGTTCTCTATGGCAGTGTGATATTTTGTGGTGTTTGATTGTTCTCTATGGCTGTGTGATGTTCTCTATGGCTGTGTGAATGGCTGTGTGATGTTCTCTATGGCAGTGTGAGTGGCTGTGTGATGTTCTCTATGGCTGTGTGAATGGCTGTGTGATGTTCTCTATGGCAGTGTGAATGACTGTGTGATGTTCTCTATGGCAGTGTGAATGGCTGTGTGATGTTCTCTATGGCAGTGTGAATGTTCTCTATGGCTGTGTGATGTTCTCTATGGCAGTGTGAATGGCTGTGTGATGTTCTCTATGGCAGTGTGAATGGCTGTGTGATGTTCTCTATGGCTGTGTGATGTTCTCTATGGCAGTGTGAATGGCTGTGTGATGTTCTCTATGGCAGTGTGAATGGCTGTGTGATGTTCTCTATGGCAGTGTGAATGCTGTGTGATGTTCTCTATGGCAGTGTGAATGGCTGTGTGATGTTCTCTATGTCAGTGTGAATGCTGTGTGATGTTCTCTATGGCAGTGTGAATGGCTCTGATATGGCAGTGTGTATGGCTGTGTGATGTTCTCTATGGCAGTGTGAATGGCTGTGTGATGTTCTCTATGGCAGTGTGAATGGCTGTGTGATGTTCTCTATGGCAGTGTGAATGTTCCCATATGGCTGTGTGATGTTCTCTATGGCAGTGTGAATGGCTGTGTGGTGTTCTCTATGGCAGTGTGAATGTTGTGTGGTGTTCTCTATGGCAGTGTGAATGTTGTGTGGTGTTCTCTATGGCAGTGTGAATGGTTGTGTGATGTTCTCTATGGCAGTGTGAATGGTTGTGTGATGTTCTCTATGGCAGTGTGAATGGCTGTGTGATGTTCTCTATGGCAGTGTGAATGGCTGTGTGATGTTCTCTATGGCAGTGTGAATGGCTGTGTGATGTTCTCTATGGCAGTGTGAATGCTGTGTGTGTGATGTTCTCTATGGCAGTGTGAATTGCTGTGTGATGTTCTCTATGGCAGTGTGAATGCTGTGTGATGTTCTCTATGGCAGTGTGAATGCTGTGTGATGTTCTCTATGGCAGTGTGAATGGCTGTGTGATGTTCTCTATGGCAGTGTGAATGCTGTGTGATGTTCTCTATGGCAGTGTGAATGGCTGTGTGATGTTCTCTATGGCAGTGTGAATGGCTGTGTGATGTTCTCTATGGCAGTGTGAATGGCTGTGTGATGTTCTCTATGGCAGTGTGAATGGCTGTGTGATGTTCTCTATGGCAGTGTGAATGGCTGTGTGATGTTCTCTATGGCAGTGTGAATTGCTGTGTGATGTTCTCTATGGCAGTGTGAATGCTGTGTGATGTTCTCTATGGCAGTGTGAATGGCTGTGTGATGTTCTCTATGGCAGTGTGAATGCTGTGTGATGTTCTCTATGGCAGTGTGAATGGCTGTGTGATGTTCTCTATGGCTGTGTGATGTTCTCTATGGCTGTGTGATGTTCTCTATGGCAGTGTGAATGGCTGTGTGATGTTCTCTATGGCAGTGTGAATGCTGTGTGATGTTCTCTATGGCAGTGTGAATGGCTGTGTGATGTTCTCTATGGCAGTGTGAATGGCTGTGTGATGTTCTCTATGGCAGTGTGAATTGCTGTGTGATGTTCTCTATGGCAGTGTGAATGCTGTGTGATGTTCTCTATGGCAGTGTGAATGGCTGTGTGATGTTCTCTATGGCAGTGTGAATTGCTGTGTGATGTTCTCTATGGCAGTGTGAATGGCTGTGTGATGTTCTCTATGGCAGTGTGAATGGCTGTGTGATGTTCTCTATGGCAGTGTGAATGGCTGTGTGATGTTCTCTATGGCAGTGTGAATGGCTGTGTGATGTTCTCTATGGCAGTGTGAATGGCTGTGTGATGTTCTCTATGGCAGTGTGAATGGCTGTGTGATGTTCTCTATGGCAGTGTGAATGGCTGTGTGATGTTCTCTATGGCAGTGTGAATTGCCTCGACAAAAACTGAAACATTTCTAAATGAACTAGTGTCACGGTTTCACATTGTACATGTCAGTGCCTCTCTGTACAAGAGGGCTTGTTGTGGAGCTGAACACATGTGAAACATGATTTAGAACTGACGGGTGGACGGATGACTCTTCAGCTGAAACCCCGGTATTACCCCCCACTAAACCCCCCCCCCCCCCCCCCAGCTCATTTCACTTGTGTTCTCAATTCAAGTCTAGTGTGCCACTCAGAACCCTTCCCATTCTGGATGCATTCTGAGCTTGGAGTTCAGTGATCATAGTGGCTATATTGTATTCTGGTCAGGATGAAATGATAAAAAACGTTAAATCCTTACTGACACTTTTATTTACACAGAGAGGAGTGCAATTTTTCTCAAACCCTTTTAGAACAGATCCCTGGTTTGGTTTACCTGAAGAGCACATTCTCATGTCCTGTGCAGCATGTCCGCCTGGCACCTAAATATGCAGCAAAATACTTAATTCCCAGGCTGGGAATGTCATCCTGCGCTTTGTTGAGCGACTAACACACTGTACAGAGCTTCTCAGCATTGCTGCTGCACTGCACCATCTGCACCCAGGAAGCCAGCCTGAGAGAAAGGAATTTTCATGACAGGACAGACCTTTCACAGTGTGACTTAAAGAGAAGCCAGAGCCAATTGCTAGAAGCGTCTGAGCCAGATTCATGAAGCTTGACAAAGCACTGAAGAAAGGTTTTAAACATCAACACCATGAAGTTTGAATTTATGTAATTTTTTAGCTGTAATTTTAAATGAATATGAAACATTCAAATATAACGGTTTATTATTACCTTCATACCTAGTTATATTACTGATCACAGCCTTACATTCTTATTCAAATCTAAATATTGTACTGTAGTTCTATAAGAGATAGGATTTGGTTATATGAATCTCATTAAATACATTAACTCATTAAACAAGCCCTTTCCCATAGTAAGAACCCTAGATTCCTTCAGTGGCCAACATGTGACATGCCATGACGAAAGTGGCTGCAAACTATCACAAAGATGATTTTGAAGAATTGCTTTCTTTGATCAGGCTGATGCATATGATCCATGCATGTTACTCCATTGACTCTTTCTTACGTATCCATGCGGCTGTCTGAATACAGTTATACATGCCTTGGTATAGGCCTGTGAGTGGACACCGTGTGGGGTCCACCTGGCTGGCCCCCCCTGCTCAGTGTGTACTTTGCTCAGTTCACTGCTACTGAATCCATTCACCTCTCACTGCCTTCTCCCTGTTCTGAATTTAAACCCTGAGAAAGACGTTTAAAAAAAAGGCCAAATAATAAACTATAAAAAAACAACTTTAATTAAGATAACTAATGTTTTTTAGCAGCTTTGTAAAAGCCACTATTAGGATTATCACATTTTGTCTGCCTGTCTTTGCGCTACCGTGCAAGCTGTCCTGTGATGCAGTGTTATTGTACTGGAGGTGCAAACTTGCTTAACGAAATGAAAACTGGCTTCTGTAGGTAAGTAAGTTTGTCACACATTGGGGGGTGGGGGGGGGGGGTCAAAGGTTATCATCATTGGCCACACATGGGGCACAGCTTTGGCCCATTCTAACATGGCAGATGTTTCTCGTTATTAAATGCAAGACTTACAGGGCAGCCCCCCTCTAACAGCCTGTCAGACTCAAATGTGCTCTGTGGCTCCATAGCTTCTACTGAATTGTAGTCAAACAAACAGCTTCTTTTTTTTTTGAGCACCAGGCCCCTTTCCTGATCAGTTCCAGTAGTTTCAATCCCCTTATGACCCACCACCGCCAATCAAACAGACACCCCTGCTCTGGCACCCAAAGAGGAGTTAGGATAAGAAAGGGGATTATACAGGAGTGATAGAAAAGCAGTGACCTGGCTTTCAGTGGGCTGGTCATGTGTACAACAAAAGGGGAAGGACAGTGATTAATTGACTTCTTGACTTTTTGTCAATATAATTTTATGGAAATAATCTGTTGGCTGTATTTTAGTAAACTAGGGTACATGTCTTACAATATATCCTAGTAAATAAATAAATAAATGAATTTGTGTTTTTGTTTTTTAGCACAGCCCCCCCCCCCCCCCCCCCCCCCCCCCCCCCCCCCCCCCCCCCCCAAAAAAAAAAAAAAAATATGACCATGCTTTACTATTTATTGTATTTATCGATACTTTTCTGTGATTTCCATCACTTTCCAAAACGTTTACTGTATTTGACTGCCCTTTGCTATGCTCTGATTGTGGCACACCTCAGTAAAATGTGGAAAATGAACCTCAAAGCAATACAAGCTGGTAGTGGAGTCATCCCATGACATCAACGAGATTCTAGAACTACCACTTCAGGTCACAAGGGACAGTGCAGCGAAAACTTGCCAGTGTTGATGTATTAACTTCTCAATACATCCACCATTCATCCCGAGATCTAGACATAATATTAGCAGTGGCAGGTTCTTTCTCTTTATTTAATGCTTATGTTGCCCAGTGGTGCCCTGATTGATGCATTCCGAGGTTTACAAAAAATTGTTTTTCCGTTGTGTTGTCCAATCCGATCACCAAACTTCTTTAAATCTGAATTCCTCCCAGTCAATGAAAAACCAGGCCGAATTAACAGGGGCTGGCACTTCACAGGGTGAAAACTGAATGATTAATGAGCGTGGCTCAGATCACCTCGAGGGATTGTCTCTCGAGTCTTTAGCAAAGAGCTGCTGTGTTTGCTTAAATGCTGGTTCCCTGCCGCTGTGTAAGACTAATCAGAGTTGGGTTCAGTCTCTATGCAGCTGAATGATAGCGCCGCTCCAATTTGCATTGTAGAGGCAGATATCCTCCATCATGCAATAGACTGTGGGATGAGCACATGAGAGCAGCGTTCACGGTCCTGCAGTCCCCAGTGTGAATCCTCAGATTACACAATTTAAGCTGTTCCGTTGCATTTGTTTCAAACGTATAGATTGATTGTCTTGATAAAAGCCTGTGACAAGGATATTGCATATGCAATAGTGGATTGAATTATGCATGTGTTCTGTACAGCAGCTCGAGTCTTTGAGAGAGATGAATAGTGTAACAATAAACATGAGAGGTCAGTCACAGGTTAGCAATATTACCACTTTGTGTTTTTTGTGGTTTGCTTGTTTTTGGTGCTTGTGAAAGAAGCTGGATTGTTAACAATAGAAGTGGAAATCTTGGCTCTCTCACTGACTCACTGTATGACCCTGAGAAAGTCACTGAACCTCTTTCTTTCAGGTGAGACGTTGTTGTAAGTGACTCTGCAGCTGATGCAAAGCTCACACACCTTAGTCTCTGTAAGCTGCCTTTGATAAATGTGTCTGCTAAATAAACAAATAATACAACAAGGAAATACAACTTTAAAGTAACATTTTTGCTTTTTTAAATAAACAAAAATAGAATTTCTAATTCTAAAAACATTGAGACAACACACTTAAACACCACCCCAGCAGTTGTCTTCTTGAACGAAAGTTGCACAGTAATTATGTCACATTAGCCAAACAGATTCTCAGCTGACTAGAGAAAGTTAATGATAGGGAACACAGAGGAAAGAAGTTCAGAATTACATATAGTGTGAGCCAAACGCCCTGACAGCTATTCCTTTCATGTTGGGTAGGAATGGCTAAAACAACCAGGTGTAAAATAAAACAAAAGACAGCTTGTTGTGGAACAAAAGCTAAAAGGGAAAGGTAGCCTGGGATGCAAACTGCAGCATTCAGTGTGGCAAATCTCTCCTCTGGGCAGATTATATATACATTCCTCCAGCCAGAATCTCTGAATGTGCTCATTTCTATGAGTCTTAAGTGGTGCAGGTTATGAAAAAAATAATAAAACAAAAAGCAACTTTGATATTGATTTAAAAAAAAAAAAAAATCCTTCCTAGAGTGTCTTTGATGAATAAAGCAACAACATTCATTTTCATGAAAACTCATGCATCAATAGCAAAGAGATAAAACAATAAGATCATTCTTCCAAATAACAGGACTTGCTATTACACAAGTTAGGATTTGGAGCGTATGTGTTTGTAAATGCACTCTCCCTGCAAGCTGACCTGTCTTCTCTTCCTCACCTTGCAGAATGCAATACTGGGCTGGGCGGATAGAGCAGGAGATCGACCGAGTGGTTCGGCTGGTCAGTGGAGTCCAGCAGATCAAAGGGGTGAGTCCACACTCCAGCATCGTGTGCTGCACACATTGCTGAAGACCCATTTGTCCCATTAGTAAAATGGAATGGGATATTGAATACTCTGACACTCAGGAGATTCTAGTCCACCAGGGTAGGAAAGCATCTGGTTTGCTGTTTGCGGTTCTACTCTTATCATGTGCTTTATAACTCTGGGCTATCCCATAGTATATCAGTGCCTATACTTGTCCACTACCCTCCAACACATTGCTATAGAACTGTGTACATTGGGGCTTTAAGATGTTTTCCTATGTGCTGCATTACACAGATTATATCTCCTGGGTAAACCGATGGAACCCATGTGTTCAGGCAATGCGGCCTCTTTTCATTTGTACATTCTGGCACTAGATCCAGCTGTATTACATTCTGTATGTTGGCAGTAGTCACAGAAATCAGAACCAGCAACACATTTGTGCACAGCGTCTGTTTTCAAGCTTGTCGTATCTGTCACTTGCCACAGCAATCTGGCGATGGGAAATGATTAGCTGGCGTTGCCTTGCGTTTTGTGTTCAATGTCGCTTTTGGATTGATTGATTCCCAAGATGCTGTTGTCTTGAAACTGAGATACACAATTGTCCATGTGTTCTGACGGGGGAGTTGTAAATGCATTCCTGGGAATATGTCACACGTTTGTAATTTCATTTTTAGAAATTTTAAAATGGTTGGTGTGAACTCTGTAGAGTTTGAGAAGTTGCTCTGCCTTAATAAAAAAAAAAAAGAAAGAAAAGAAAAGCTTACTCAGCAAACTGAGTAATAATCCCAGACCCCTATCATAATGAAAGGCAGGCAGATAGCAGCTGCAGAACTGCAATGTTACACTTCCTGGGGTTTTTGTTCTCTGTAATTCTCTCTGTATTTTTACAGTTACAGCATCAGTAATAATCTAAATGAGGTTACTATGAATTAAAAAGGGGTGCAGCGTAAGTAGGCGTCAGGTGTGCAGAATTCCAAACAGTTCAGGTCAGCTCTTTCTTGTTTAACCAGAATGAAATCCCAATAAGTACCACTCAACCCACGCTTATTCACAAGATCAAAGAGGAAGCACAATTAAACAGTTAACAATACAAACCCTTCTGTAGCGATACACAGAGCTAATGAAACTGCAGAGCTGTGCCTTGTCTTCTTCATGTGCTTGTTCCCTTCGATAGAGCTTCTCTCAGCTGAATCTCTAGTCATGTCTCTCCCCTTGTCATCTCACATCGTCCTCTCCACGTGCTGCACTCCAACCCCTGCCGTGCCTCCCTCTGTAGAGGGAAACCCCATTTATATTCTTTATAATAACTTCCAACCCCTTGGAAACAGCCCTTCCTTTTGATTACACTCTGGTTTGAAGGACAGTAGGTGAGGGGAAGGTTGTGTTATGAAGAGCACTGTCTAACCTCTTTGTGACATCGTTGCTTGTCAGTCACACAGAGGCCCTTTGTCATCGTTTTTTCTATCTTTTGAGGATTTGTATTTGATGCTGTCATCCAAACTTGTATTAAATGTAATGAGCCATTATTGGCTTTTTGAAAGAGTGTTGAATGCCCTATTTAAATTTTTCCATTGAAATTAAATTGCATTGTCGCTTAAAATAAAAAAAAACTGAAAGCAGTCTTCTAAGCCCTATGTTGTAGCACTTCTCACTTTATATAAAAATGCAGCATTCCTATTTGTGCCTTTTGCAGAGTAGAGTTAGAGTCCAGATTCCATTGAAGTAGGTTCTATTCTCTGTGTTCTCTGTTTAAATAATATGTATGACTTGAACTGAATTTTGTCATTTTATTTAGACAAAAACTTTGTTAATAACCAGGGGAAATGATAATACAAAGAGAGATGTATCAGAAAGCACCAGGAGAATAAACTGGTATGTGATTCATAGCTAGCTGCTGCCTGACAGTGTGTAAGCATGAAAGAAAGACATCCATTTCAGAGTTATTCTGGAGAGAACTGCACTTCTCTTAACATTACTTTGGAAGCTTGGTGGTCTGTCTCTGTCTGTCTTTGTCCAAGCACATTATCTTGTTCGAATTATTTTTGGTCAGTGTTATTTTTCTTTATTGTTAAATGCAGTGCGGAAAACTCTGTTTCCTGTTTAAAAACTCAATCCCGTGACATACAGTGGAATTCCATCAATGCAGAAAGCATTTGTTGTAATTTATATGCTTCTCTGTGACGTATCGTGTGTGCCTGTGTTACAATAACCATTTTGAAAGTGTTATCTAAAGCAAGAATACTCATATTAGGGGTTTAATCCCATTGTCTCAGTATGTTTCAGTAAACTTGTCTGCTAAGCTGCCAGGGCTTTGATTGAGCTGAGCTTCAAATCAACGGTCCCCAGTTTAGTTACTGCCCCCTGGAATTTCACATACTGTATTGCAGTCACAGCTGATGTAGCACTTGCTTTTCTGTGTGTTTCAATCTCCTGGGGACACTTTAGTTTAAGGATATGTTTAAACAATTTCTAATCCATTTACAAACGTGTTATATTTCTGCATAACAATATCTATAACCATAGCAACCTAAAAATAACAACAGGCTTTAGCAATGTTGTTCAAACATGTAAGAGATATTTATAATAATCCTTCTTTTACACTTGTAATACACTAATTTAATAAGCTGTTATTCCTTCTTAATCATCTCTAAAACCTTTATTGATTTGTATATTCTATAAACAGATCTTGGACCTAAAGTGGAACCAACAGCAGCAGAGCCTTTCTGAAAGTGGGGGTCCAAAGTCCGGTTTTAAAAATGTTGGGGGGGGCGGGGGGGGGCATGCCTTGTTTTATTTCATTCTTTTGGTGGTGGTGAAATTAAGATTTTCGCTGCCTTATCCAATATTATTGCCTTCTAAAGTGCATTCTTTAATTATCTATGTATATTTCCCATTTTAAAAGTAATCTATTTCTCGCCCTGAAAGAAACTTTGTCTCACAGGCAAAGTAAAGACTGCACACTGAGGCTGTCTCGTCTGCCTTTGAACTGGGTGATGTATTCCTCTCCCAACAATTAAATAGTGCTGATCACAGTTGCTGTTCAGAACTCTGCTCAGAACAACTTTACCGTGCCAGCTCAAATAATCAAGAAAACTAAACTGAAACTTAAATCTCAAAATAATGTAGATTTCCTAACATTTACAAATCGAAGATGCCATCAACAGTAATTGCATTACTGCTTGGGCAACGCACATTGAAATTGATTTTTTTTTTCTAGACCTGCTTTAAATAAGAACTTTTATAACAATAAACATTTGTTTCTATTCTTTATTTACAAGGTAGACATGAAAAACTAAATATTCCACAATTCACTGTTTTTCAAGTAAACGCTTCAATATTTAGGAACATGTATCATTTTTTTTGCTTTAATACCAAATGCAGGTAAAAGAGCAACTTTTACCATCAAAAACATACAGCCCTAATTATAACACACACACACACACACACACACACACACACACACTTACTTCAGAAATGCAATGGGTACAGAGGTGTAGTCTCCCAAAACGTAAAGTCTGGGTTGTTTGATAAGGGGATCTCTGCTCTGCTAGTGAACCCCAGAACAACGATGCTGAATAAGAAATGTCACCTACGTTAATGTGTTTGTGTGGGGCGAGGCCCAGAGGGAGAAATCCTTAAACCGATAGTAACTTTGACATGCGTGGTGCGAGCAAGCATCCACATTCAAGACCAAGAGAAGCAATATGTGGGGCCCTTGTCAAAAAGTCGGGGCCACGGCTCCCCTGAGTCCCAAATCAATATGAAGTTCTCATTCATCACAATCAGCTCACTCTGAAGATTGACTAGTACACATTCCCCTCTAGTTTAGTTTTGTGTATCAAATGAGAACTCTGCTTGTTCCTTTATTGAACCCTTGCTTGCCAAGGCAAGATAAACACCTCATATTTTTACTCTGTTATTAAACCTCATGCTGAAGAACTAAAGCGATTCTTTGATATCATTTGAAAGCAGAGGCTGCTGCGTGGGGAAACGGAGGGATTACAAATACAATAAAGAACAGAGATGATTTTCACTGATCCCTAAATCATCTCCATATTAACTAACAGCACTGTGAGTACTGTTGGCATTTCCCATCGCTTGAAAGCAACCCCCCCCCCCCCACACACACACACACACACACACACACACACACACACACACACACATACCGTGCTGGGGTGCGGGTGGATGGAGCAAGTCCAGGATATCTGTAGACTGTCCAGCATGTGTTCACTACAGGGTGGGTCACTATTTTAATAGAGAAGGCCCAGCTTATCTCCTGGCTGAAATCCAGACCCTAACATAAAACTCTTTAGCATTTTTTTTTAGAAAGCCCTTTGTAGGTTAAAGCACAGTACAAACAAATAAATCAAACTGTAAAATAAAACAGACCACAAGGTAAGACCTCCATAACTGTCCTGCTTTCAGGGACTCTAAGGGGTTAAGTCCACCCCCCCCTCACCGCTGTTGTTGTTTCCTGCTATCTCGCACAGATGTTTGGTCTCAGACCTCAGGGCCCCAGTTGACAGAAAATATAAACGCTGTCCCTTCGGCAGGAGGCTTGCACATCCGGTACTGTCCTAAGAAAACATCATGATCGTCTGACAGGGGATCTATTTAGCTCAAGTCTTCAACTTTATCTTTAGCTACTCTTAAATACTCAATACTCATAGAACAACCCTCTGTACTGGGCATTGCTGTTCTGCAGAAAACTGGAAAAACTGAGCCACGTTGCAACCTCTGGAAAGGTCCCTCAAGGTGTTTGTGTTTTGGGTATTAAATATTTCTACTATTATGCTACATACTATGATACTAAAGATAATACAATAAATAATATAATAGCCTTTATGCTTAACCTTCCAACAATATCACTGCAGTTGCTAGCCCCTGCTGGAAAAAAAAGTGCAAGCGTTTGAATGATTTGCTGCACAGTTAATCCAATTTGAAAGAACGATCTGTTTCCTATTGCGTAATTCATCCAAACTCAGTTACAATAACACTAATGAAGGCAGTAAGCCGGAAACTATTTCTCTACTTGACTCCGTTTCTTTGATCTATTTTTCGTGCACAGTAACTGTATTTCTTTAATTAGTTTATTACCCAGGACAGGACTGCAGAGCCGTTTACGTCCTGGTTTGCTTATGCTCATGTGTTTTTGTGAAAGATCCCTTTTTGTAAAACCGATATGTCCACCTCAGTGTCTCCCTTGAATCCAATCCAATAAAAGGGTTTAGGCAGATTGAACAGCGCTGAACAGGAGAAGTGATACATCAACTCTCTAACGCGCTTGCCCTCTCGAGCCACAGATCAGGAGCTCAGCCTCAGATTGTACCGTAGTTACCAGTTACCAGGACAGCTCAACATTTCTTCTTTTTTGTCTCTTTTTGTTGTCAAATCCTTGCCCTAGGAGAGCAAATTTACTTGACTTTTGAGGCTGTTACTCTGAATCAGAATCATGAGACAGCCCTGAAGTACTCTGCCACAGCCTTAACTAAAAATAGCCATTGTCTTTTTTCAACCCATTTATAGTCAAAGGTAAAGCCCTTTACCAGCAATAACATGTTAAACCCATAAAGCCTCCTGGATGAAGTTTTTATGCATTAACGATGGTTCTGCCTTGATTACAGTGAGTGCAGGCGAGGAACCAGCACATTCCTGACTGAGCGAGATACAGTAAGAGAACACAAGAAACACGTGGCCTGTGTAGCACACACGTCTGCTTAAACGGGCTGTCCCTCACATGACTGATTCTTTTGTTGTGCAAAATAAACTGGTCAGTTTGATGCACAATGGGCAAGAGAGCAGATCTGATGAGACAAAGGGGTGATAGCAGATGCTCAGTTGGCAGGTGCTTCCCTATTCACTGCAGCAGCCTGTCCAGCTAGACGCAACCTGTTCTCAAAGCAAGCAGCTCTGAGATTCGATGAAAGGGCAGGCTGCTGGCCCTGAGTGACCCCAGCTGACTGCTTGCACTTCTCATTGTGTTGCAAGGGGAATGACCCCTCCTCTGGGTGACTGCTCTACCCAGCACTGCCCTTTAGAGGGACCTCTTTATTTACGAAACAAAACACAAGAAAAACACTTGAATGTTCGCTGTTAGCTGTTAGCTGCAGCGGCCAGGTGCCAGGTCACATCTACCCACAAGCAAGGTGATACAATAAGAAACATGTTAATGTCTCTGCATGTCAAGGCCACACAGTTCATTCAGGGGTTTCCACAGAAAAAGACTCTTCCCTAGGTTTATGAAATGCAGGTTTGCTGTTGATGGCTTGTGCCTGACTTACTGCAGAGTGCAGTTTTTTAGTGTGTTTTAAGGAAATGGATTGGGTTCATTCAGCTTATAGTACTATATGGTGAACTAGAGACACAATAATTATTATACATTATTCACAGAAGGTTTATTCTGCAAGGAGCAAAGTGGGTTGTGCTTCACTGGCACGTGCTCCACATCACACCCTAGGTCTTTATTAATTTAAAATACTTTTTTTTACCAGGATAAACTTGACTGACATGCAAGAGTGACTGAGTCCTGTTCTGCTGCCAGATCAGTCTTTAAAACCTGCACATCAAATTGAGTGGAACCTGCAGGGAGCTTCTGATTTGCTGAGTTGTATGGCTCTGTAGGGGGCCTGCTCAAATGCTGCACAGGTGTGGTGCAGCCAGCTTGCAGAAGCACATTCTTTATATTCTTCATTGCGTCTGAAGGCAATTCACACAGGGTTATGTTAAGCCTGAACATCCGCAGGCTCTCTGCTGTGTTCGGCACAGCTGATCCACTGTACAGAGGAAGATGTTTGATTGCAGATATGTATCCAGCAGTAACAAGAGTGACCTCCAAAAGTTTTCGATGCTTACAAATTTCAGTTTTACCATATGGGGCCTGGTAGAACAGTCCTCCATTACATCCTGCAGAGTTGCTTGTTGCTGTACTGGGTGCAGGATTACGCTCTATGGAGGCTTTGCAAGTATAGACCTGTTTTTTTATACATTTTGCATGGCTGCTTGTTGTCACAGGAAGGCTATCCGTTTCATTAGTTTCTGCACCGACGCCACTAAATTGACAGAAGGTTTGTCAGTTTCGGCATCAGAGCCTAATTTAGCAATGGGAAAATCTCTGAATAGCAGAAGTTATTTAGAAAACCCAGATAATGACTGGCTAGATTGGTCCCAGGAGCGATTGAAATCAGGCCGTTAGGACAGAGAGGGAAGTCGTTTTCGACTTAACGTGCCTGCCAGCTCTCTGAAGCATGGCTCTGTTTGAAAGGTTACTCCGGGGAATGGATGCAGAGAAGACCAGTCGCTTGCTGCCTTTCTGTGGCCCTACAACAGCTGAGGCAAACAGACCTTTCTTCTTCCTCCTGCAATCTTGCTTTTTCAGCCACTGCTTTCATTTCGCAGCTTTGCATCATTAGTTATTTTTTTATCTTTTTGCTGCTGTGCTGTAAGAGGTTGATATTTCGGTTGCATTTCGGTCAAACTGATGCGGAAAAGCTGCAAGCTGCAATCATGTTACTCAACACAGTGCTGGCACCTGTTCCTGGCTAAGCAGTCTGCCAGTGTTTAACCACTAGGGAGCTAACAAATCCCAGGCTCTCCTGATATAAAACAAGTGGAGTTTTACTGCAGGGTAGGTTTTATTTCATTTTTTGGTGCTTATTTTAAACCATTTACGATTTTGATGGCTTTCGCTTTTTATATACAGTATGAAATTAGTGTTTTTGGTTACTTTCCAAAATGCTTGGGCTTTTTTTTCTGTCACAGTATGTATAGTAACTCGACAGTGCTTGCCCATTTAAGTACCTTCTTTCCTTTGCTGTCTTCCACAATGAAATCCTTATGGTCATGGGCACATTCTTCTGGGGTAAAGTAGCCGTGTATGCAGAAACACACACCTTTTTTTTTTTTTTTTACATTTCGCCACAATGTGCAATTCTGTTTTAAAATCTCTAAATCTCGCAAGCGGCATCTCCAATAGAAATGTAGGAATTTGCTGCCACTCAGTAGGGGGTGGGTTTAAAGTATTCCCAACGAATCAACGACAGCTACAAGTCAGGAAGGAGGGACATTGCCCAACTGCACGGGGAAAGGGAGTTTGTTTTTGTATTTTTGTAGTAGTTTTTTTTATTTAGTATGGGAAAGGGGTGATGTCAACATGAATTGAGGAACCATTTCCTATAAACCGTTTTTCCTGTGTTTATTGGCTATGCACCGATTTCATTTTTTTGTATCGGGGGGTGTTTTATTAGTTTTTATTGGTTAAAAATGAAAATAAGAAGCCCTATACATATTTTACCTTACAGGCTGCTACTGACAGCATGTAGACTAGTCAGTAGTTTATCATTGGTTAACATGCACCTTGATTTAGTGACCTTGATTAAGGGACAGATGCAACCAGGATACAGCACTGTACAATCGTGCATCATTTGAAATGCTGCTTTTGCTGTTTTGCAGCTCGCCAACAAGCAGCTAACTGCTCAGGGTATTTATATACTGCTCAGTCAAGCGCTTGAGTGATATCATGGTTAAAATACAGTAATAGAAATACAAAAATACAGACCATTTGGGAGACCTGGAGCGGCCTTGTGTTGCATATTATAAATAATTATTAATTATAGATATTGTGATGCAAACACCATAACTGCCCCGCAATGCTTAAGCCCTCACGGCGACAGCAACAGAATCGCATTCTGTTAAAATAAATGCACATAAAACACAATGTTTTAAACCGATAATTCTCATCTCGGGAGAGGGTGAACTCTGCTGCTTTCCCTGTCGTTCTCGATCTTGTTCGTAATACAATTCTGTGTGCTACCGTAAACAGATGTTTAAATAATCATAGTTATGATAGCAATAATAAAATGGAAAAAAATCTAATTTATTTTCTAATTACCCCAGTCATGCCTATCTTGCCAGCCTGCTAGTTTGAAAGTTTCTCATATTTATATCTCTGTTCACCAGAGCTGGTGTGGAGGATCTGTGTTAATAAAATACGCCGTCCCTCCCTTTCCTTCTCTGCACTCATCCGCACCTTATTTAAATTTGACAGGCCCTCTGTAAACACGTGTATCTTTTAATTATTTATTTATCTCTCTCTCTCTCTGTCTATCTATATCTACCTCTCTTCTCTCCTCCTGTATGTCTGTAGCCTGAACAGCCAAGCCCATTCCAGATGACCATAATTGACGTTTAAAAAGCAAGGCACGTGTGTTTAAGGAACTAAAGCATCTAAAATAAGTATTTTTGAAAATGATAGCAGTGAGTGAGGTTGTGGTTGTGGTGTTCATTATCAGCACCATTGCTGCTGTACAGGAGCTGCAGCGTTATTACTTTATAATATTACAGCAGCGCTGGCACTTCAATACTCTTCTGTACCCGACTGTATTGTATTGTGTGCCTCTTTGGGGGCAGCTCAGTGCCATGGTTGGATTCCAATTGCTTGGATCTTATCAGCAAACTGTTCCGTGACCTCCCATTGTAATCCCATGCAGCCTCCATTCATTGGCAGTGCCAGCATGTGATCCTCAACAGGTAGTTACAGGAGTCTACGTTTTCTGTAACCCTGCAAGCCAGACAATCAGCCGCCTTTGTTTAGTAATGATCCTGATTGAAAGCCAACTAATGCATCCAATTTTCAATCTAATTGTTCAGACAGTGCTGACAGTAATGACTTGTTCTGTTACATTACACCTTGAGGTTCCAATATTTGCACACTGGCGACCACCTGCTGCCAATCACACAGGACAAGAACAATAGGGGATATTGACATGTCGGGGCCATGGTGCATTTCATAGTGGCATCTGGCCAACCCACCCACCTGTGATGGTTTTCTCATGTCAAGCAGGGTGTGTCTATTGATAGTATTGTTAGTGGGAATGAATGTATTTTGAGTATTGCTTTCAGTTGCTGTTGCGCAGAGCTGGCAGGGAAGTGACACCAAAATAACAAATTAGATGAAGGTTGCACTTTGCCCACTGCTGTTGTGGTTTTCATGATTTTGATGAAAGGTTTTTGTTATTACAGATTTCAGGAGGTTCATAAGACGGTCTAGTGGTGTGTTTTTACCCCCGTACTGCTGGCATTCTATAACACTGAGTGAGACACCACAGGTGCCTGCAAATTACTTACCAAAAGCTTATAACAAAAAAGAAAACTCAGGTTTGCAACCAGATCCATTTATTAATATATGTCACTGTAGAGAACTGTCAGCTGATGTTCGTTTCATGCGCAGATTTAGCAGGAACAGCTTTAAACCTGCATACAATCCTTGCACCGGGGTCGGCTTGCTAATATTGAGCACATACACACAAATCCCACTGCCTGCAGTTTCCCTTTGATTGGATTGAGCAGGTTGTCACAGCACTGAAAGGAGAATATTATCAAACGGTTCCTGTGATGCCTCGTCGTTCTGTTCTGGAATCTTCTTGATTTCCGGAGAGACTCTCCTGGCTGGAGGGGAGTCTTGGGGGAGCTAGCTGCACTGCCGATAAGCAGCGCTCACTCTGGGGAATAAGCACAAGGCTCTGCTGCCCGGGGATGCCTGGGTACTGCAGGCAACTACCGACATCAGCAGCTTTGTGATTAACCCGGGAATGTGCCCCTGGTTAAAGGAAACAAAAAAGACAAATCATGAAACAAACGAAGCTACGGAGAGAGGGAGAGAGGGAATGAGTGAGAGATAGAGATGACCAGCAGTACTGAAGATAACAGCTGCAATAGACACACATATATATATACACATATGTACAGTTCATTATTCAGATTTATTCCTGTTGTAGGTTACCCTTCATAAGGTGTAACGTCTCATTTCCATGCAGCCATTTTTATTTATTTATTTTTTACAGCTCATAAGTAAAAGGTGCTAAAAGGCCAAGTGACTCAGGTACCTGGGCTCACACAACTTGTACATGAGAGAGGAAGGGTGAGAGGGAGAGGGAACAGAGAGAATGAGAGAGAAAGGTAGAGAAAAACAAGAGAGGAAGAAAGAGAGGAGAGAGAGAAGGGGGACGAGAAAGCAGAAGGGAGAAAGAGGAATATATCCTGCATGTTCTTAAAGAGTGAACGGCTTCAGATACCATTTTCCTTTTGCTCCGTTATTGATTTTAAATCAATGTGCTCAATACAATAGCCATCTAGAACTGGTCTTATTGTGTTCAGTGTTGCCTGTCAATACCCAGGTAGAGCTTTTGATTCCAAAGAAAGTTATGTGGGACAGGACCTTCTGTTCTATATTGTAACTATCCCGTATCACTGAGGAGGCGGTCAGATTCTAGAAAAAAAAAATCCCTTTCACATGCTAATTCTACAGTAAATTGACTGCTGCCTTCAGGGACTGTTACATGTCCTATTAAATGAATGTAGCGCTGTAGTAAGCCTATGCCTGGTTTTTAAAAACCATCTGCTTCAGTAACCAGCTTGAGAGCAGTCGAGGTGTGTCCCAGTTCCCAGCTAGCCCCCAGCTCACCCCTCCTTCTCTCTCTTGTTCTCTCCTGCAGTGTTGTGCAGCAGAGCTGGCTGCCACTGCACACGGGACTGTGCTGAAAGATCCAGGTCAGGTGTTGCAATGATTTGAGCTGCTGTCTGTGCCGCTCCAGCACAAGACCCACTTTCCACAGTGAGCAATGTGCAGACGACTGCAGCCATTTCCTGTTCAGACTTTGCCTGGCTCTGTCAGGTCCCGGCAATCAGCCATCCCGTTCGCATCGTAAAGAAAGAACGCTCCAGTATAAAATCTGCTTCTCTATCTGCAGTCTGAGCGCGACCAAAACAAAATGAATAGTCTGTTAAAACTGTAAATGTTTCCAATTGGTATAGAATGTAAAATGTTACTGCTGCTGTGTTGTTATCCCCCGGAGGACATCCAGCTTACTGGATTCATTTCTCTAGGCAGAAATTGTAATACATAAAACAAAAGAGAACAAAATAACCAGCGATGGCATGTGTAATCTACTCTCCCAGTAGAGAAAGGCAAGCTCGCTTGCACTGGGGGTCATGGGTATGTTCCCTTGATATTTCATGACTTGATAAGGTATGTGAGGGAGATTTAGGCCCACTGTGGATTTGAGTAGTGGCTGTGTGTGGCATGTTTGTGGCAAGAACATTTTATTTCTATGCTTTGTTCCTTTTAGTTCTGGTTTATCAGGCAGCCGTACTGCAGATGATTTTGTTTTTATCCACTATTGTGAAGCCAAATTAGTGGATAATGTGCCTCTCTTTACTCCCACGTGCCTCATTTAAATAACCTTCGAAATCGGATTAAAGTTAAAACAGCGGCACACCAATACACTGCTTTAAAGAAAAGCACGGGACCTCGGCACGGTGGCCTGTGTGGGGTTTGTCTCATTCTCTTTCTGTTTGACAATGTAGCTGAAGATTTGCTACTGCTTCCATTTTGTGTTTAAATCCAAAACTTTAACTGCCATGGCTGCAAGATCATTTAAATCAGCATGAGCCGTTTCATTTGCATTTGGAAGATATCTTCAAAAATGGTGCCTTCAGCAGTGTACAGTAGCAATATCTGTGTTCTAATCCCAGATTGTGAATCTTATTTTTCTTCAGGATGCTTTGAAGTAATACATTTACAATCTTCTGTTGTACATACTAGTACTACATACAGTACTGTAATGAACATGCGCCAAATAAACATGACATAGAACAAGGGGCCTGATTTATCAAGGTGTCCACTAAAATACAATTTATGAAAGCAATATCAAAGAAAGAAACAATTCAGAAATTTAGGACAAAAGAATAGTGGTTTGTAACACTAGCCTCAAAAATAGAAGACGACCGTTACCTTAGTAACGTAACACCTTGTGAGGTGTGGTCATAGAGCCTTTAACCTCATCTTAGTAACAACAACGCATCTCACACAGCACTGACCGTTACAATATCAGCTGTTCAAACAGCGAGGGAGCCCTGGCTGATCCTCCTGTGTGGTGGCTTCTTGCCCAAGGAGGACTGTCCACGTTACCGTGGATACGATACCTGATCCACCCTCCCCAGTGCACACTTCATTAAAAATTCAAAGATAGACAGACGACTCGCCTTCAATCACCCTTAATTGCTGTGTGGATATTCTTATGTTTTTATTGCAGTGTTTTGGCACTCCTACAGCACGCTTTCCATCTACAGAACACAAATACAGTGCTGCAGCAGCTCATTAACAGAGCTCCTCAGGGACAGCTCGCCTCAGCTCTGTACTGTAGAGCGGTAAAGCAGTTTTAATCCTCCTGTTCAAAAGCAAAGTCCTTGGATCGATAGAGTTATTTTTTCCTTTCCATGTAAAACCCACAAGGCAGACCCTTGTAGTAAAGAAAGCAGAGGTAGGGTAATAGCATATGCAGTAACATACTCACTACAGCCCTTTGATATTGATTTCTATTTTAATCGCAGCATGAGTTGTTCTGAAATGTGTACAATTCACCGTGTCTGCAATTCAATCAAAGTGTATGAAGCTGCCATAGCTACATTTTAGAATTCATCTGGTGGCTACATTATTTAAAGCGAATGCACTCCCCTTTTCTTCTTCTGGTAGTGGAGTGTCAATCACATAAAGCGGGCGTGAGAAGAACAGGGTCAGCTTGACACTTGTTTTAAATGCTTTTTTCACCCTCACAATCATTTTGCTGCCGTCCACTTCTTGAAAAAAAACTGTGACAACAGGTTATTATGAGTATCTTTCTGTAGCTCAACCCCTATGATTTTCATTGGCATTTTTGCAACAGCATGCAAGGTGGAGTTGTGTGGCAACACAAAAATAGATTCAGGTTCAAATGTGTGTTATTATATTCAAGCTACAGGTAGGTATATACCATAAACTGTACAAGTATAAATATTATTTAGGGGTTAATCCATACTCCATAAAGTGGTACCATTTCTTTGGGACTAAATTGCAATTTAGTTAGTCTGCAATGTAATGGCTCTGTATCTGCAACACACCTCAGTCCACCATCACTCCACTACTTCAGTGCAACTGCACTTTATCCATAGAGACTCCCCATACATAGACCAGTAGCACTTAATCCATACAGGCGCCCCATACATAGACCAGTAGCACTTTATCCATACAGACGCCCCATACATAGACCAGTAGCACTTAGGCATTGCCAGTTTTTTTCTTGCCACCTATGGTCCTAGACCTCTTCACTGGGATAGCTGTTCAGCTGGCAGTCTCTTTTCTCAGCTTGTTACAGAAACCCATGTTCCTGTCTTGAGAGCCTGTATGTCTGAGTAAATTGATCTGATTCCTATTCACTCTGACACGTCTTTTGTCCCTGTTGCAATTATTAGAATAATAGTAATAACAAATAGCATGAAAACCTGCCTTTCAGTAGCTTTATTGGTGCCTTTTGTATTCCTGGCATGAATGAATCTTGTAAAAGGTCAATAAGTAAGCAGTTACCTAGCAGTATTTTTCAGTCCCCCTTTGTCCGGCTTGCATGGAAAGGCAGTGAGATATGCTCCTATTAAAAAATGCAGGCATAGTTATGTCGAGCAGTGTCTGCAATGAGGCTACTTGAAAGCCTGTTATTATGAACAATGCGCTATGGGCTACCCCATAGGTATTACCATGGCAGTATTTTCCTTTTTTCTCTGAATATGCTCTTGAGAACAGTTTTATAAACACATGCAGTTTGAGCCAGGTCTGCTGCATAGCATAGGTAGAGCAGAAAAGTGATAGTTCTGGTGCAAAGAAGCATTGATGCTGGGACAAATACTGTAAAGAAATTATTGAAAATGCGTTGCTTGAAATGCATACAGAGGCAAAAGAAATAACTTTTTGTGCATGCTGTATTCATGTTTTTTTTTTCATATACAGTAAATCACAAAAGACCGTTGGGGATTTGCCAGTAAATTAAGAAAAATGTTCTTAAAGGACTGCTGATCTTTTCTCTTACCTTTTATTAGCATTAGCATTGGTGTCTCTTCTGGTCCTTCGGTTCTTCGGTAGTAAATTATACGTCAGTTTGGAATTTGAAAACTGGAATGAAAAGTTGCTGCAGCTTCCTGGTACTGAATCATTTCCTGTACTGTAATGCACTGTAGCTCAGTTTCACAGCAATGGTCTAGCTGCTGTCAGGTCATGTGACCTACCATGAAGGAGATTACTTTGTTCCAGGAAGATGCATTTTTTCTTTTTTATTAGCAGTGCTGTACTTGAAAAATCATCATAAAAGTATAAAAAAACCTTGCAAATCTCAACAGACATTCGGTGTATAATGCTGCCAGTGCTAATAAGGGGTAAGAAAAATTGATTTTGCTTAGCACTCCTTTGAGCCTTGGTTATAACAAGTTGCAAATTAAGAACAGTTTGTTAAAAAAAATAATAATAATAAAAAATAAAAAAACAACCTGAAAAGCCTCCTAGTGTTACACTGGCAAGTAAGATCCATTAGCAAACACACGTTGTTAACACTGCAGCTACAAGCTGCACATATGAATGAAGAAAATACCTGGACCTCATGAGCACGACCAACAGAAGCTTAGGAATTTTTACTTGCCGATTGATTCAGTGAGATTTAAAAAGCTGAGGGACTTTTAGTGCTGATGAGATGACATGTCAGTTAGTCACCATTGTCTCTGTTCACCTAACATGCAATTGGGAATGAATTAGACAACGAGAGAGAGAGAGAGAGGGAGAGAGAGAGAGAGAGAGAGAGAGAGAGAGAGAGATATTCATTGAGCAGTGTGCCTTTATCTCGTCTCGTTTAACTGATTGATGATTGCCAGTTTACTGATTGAGATGGATTTGTTTTGTAATGCAGTACACTGTCGACACAGTGCTCGTGAAAATGAGATCATACATCTTGGGAAGGGAACGAATACCTGGCAATACAGGGGTTGTACAAAACAAATCAGGAATATGCGGCCATATCTGATAGACTCTGACAGAGTGCTGACAACGGGCAGGCAGTGTTGTGCGATGCACTGCTGTTACGGATGGTGTTGTCCCCCTAGTGAGATACAAGCTCTAAAACCACTAAGGCAGACCAGCCTACCTTGTTTGCATAGTGGTTAAAGTGCTGGCTTGCAATTGCATGGAGGTCACCAGTTCACACCCAGCCTTCTCCCTGGTATACATGCTGTAATTATTGAAGAATTGTCATGGATCATTCCAGACCAATTTAAACACATTGCACTTGTCATTTCCCTTGCTTATTGGAGCCCTGCATCCTATTGACAGCTATTGCAGGAGTTTCTGTTTGTACAGAAAAAGTCATTTCAGCCATTTCTAATGTTTCTTAGAAATAGTATTGTATTATTGGTTTCATTTTTCTTTTTGATGTTGCATCTCTATTCTGAAATGACACCTATTCAGTGGATCACAGAGGTGCGTCTTTTCTGCAAAGCTTTGATTGGCACCAGCTCCTGCCCCACCTCTTCCAGCAGGGGTCAGTGCTGTGCCATACGATTTATTGAGTGCAATGACAGCACAGGGGTTGAAAATGGAAAAAATCGAAGGATTTGTATAATAAAGCAGGAAAAACAAGGGTGATATTTATTACATGCTGTTAACATCTGACTTTTTTATGACTTGTAGAAGCCATTTGCCTGTGTGTCTGTGTGAGTTGATGGCATTATCCTGTGTCTGTGTGATTTGATAACACTATCCCATTGTAACCAATAGCCAGATATTGATCAGGTCTTCTCTGTTCGAAACATGTGCAGTGATCCCCTTATAGTCAATTTCCTTGTTTATTGTGCTCAGGGCCCATGGGATATGTTACTGGCATGACCTTATTATTCTGCTGCCAGTGCTGTTCACTGTGTTTGCAACAAAGTGAGCCCAACACAAGCTCTCGCTAATAAAACTGCAGAATATAATACAAAATATAGTTCTTCACATTCTTAAAAAGTTTGTTTCATTATAAGCTTTTGTTGTAAATATCAGTTTCATTGGTGTTTCCAGAATTGCTAGTTGTCAATAGTTATACATTCTTTGCAAACTGGCAGGGAGAGTTAATAAGAGTAAAGTATGGCATTTGCACTGTTTCCCATAGTCTTTGAAGCTCTGTGCATTCCATGATATCCATGAAGGGGAATGAATTACTGCTAGGCTTGTAGAAAAAAACATTTTAGGAACAGGGAGTTTGAAAGAGAGCCCTACCAACCCCCCTGCTGGCGGGACATCATTTACAGGTGTTTCACAGCAGGTGAAATTGAAAGAAAGTATTGTTCTTTCCTGGGAAAGGCATTCTGCTTAACTCTAATTGTTTCTCCGAATGATAAGATCCCTTAGGAAAGCAGCTTATCCACCGATGGAGCCAAGGGAAGCTGCAGTCTTTAGATTGGTACCGTGCAAAAAAAAAAAAAAACAAGCAAGAAAATCCGGTAATCAGGGTGAGAGGCCCACAATCTGCCTTAATAGGAGAAAACATCAATTTCCTCTGAGTTAATATTATATATTAATCTCTATGTGCTAAGTGAACTTTCCAAAATGTCACAATATTTAGTGTTCAAGGTGCTGGTAGCAGCTGTCTCGGGTCAGCTGCAAATTAGTTATGCAAATTTTCTTCCCAGTCTACCATTATTTCATGTGACAGAAGCTGGGATAAGTATCCCTTTAGGTCTGCAGCCATTCATTTCTATTTGCTTTGTGCTTATGTATATATTTTAAAGGGATAGAGGCTTGAAACATGCCTCTGTGGAGCTCTTGACATGATTTTTTTTTGTAGTTGCAGTGAAATAGCAGCTGTCTACTTACACATTATTTAGATCTATGCATTAAGAAGTGTAACTGGGCTCTCATACATGCATCATGGGTGCATACTCTGACCAGCACAGACAGAACTGGATAACCCTTTGCTTTAAGAATCTGTTATGAAAACCAATAAAGCATCTATTACGTAAGGGATAATTATCACAAATACCTTTTTTTTTATTTTTCGATATTTCAAGTTAACTTTGTGAATGCAGGCTGTTGTACAGAGATGAGCAGCTCTGCTCCTTGCAGACCAGCAATTTGTTCCAGCCATGTTCTTAATTGTTTAATTGAATCAATGAAACCTCCAGCCAGGTCCTGAAGCAACTCATGATCTCAGTATATCTGGAGAGCCTGGTGCAGAGAGGACCTCCAGGACCGTGATTGGACACCCCTGCCATAGTGCTTCATGCGGTGTATTACACCAGCCCCAAACCATGTGGGGCTAACAAGCCAATCAGACTCCCCTTCAACTACTGTCATCAGCTTCACCTGTTAGAAAGAGGGAAGCTTCCCTGAATTGTGGAGAGAGAACACAGCTGTAATCCCAGAGATTCCTGCTGTCTTTTTCTGATAAAAGGCTCCTATGCTTTCCATCATCACGTTGTCTTTCTTTTCAATAAGGTGGCTAACGGCTTGGATTCCTGGATGGTTGAACTCATGGCTTCTCGTTTGAATGGATTTGGCTGTTTGTGATGTTTTTTTTGTTTTTAAAAACAGTTTGTTGATTGTTTCTTTTTTTTCATTACCCCTGCACTGATGTTCGTTCAGCTGATCCATCGCTAAACGAATGCGCCCATAATGATATCACTTTGAAAAGCAATCACCCTATTGACATTTTACATGAGAGCCAATTAAGTATAATTAGACTTTGTATTGTATCCAAACTGCTCGGCATTGCAGACAGGAAATGCATTGTATTAATTAACCTTTCCTGTGTGAAGTGGAGACCACTTGCGACGTATGCAGAAAGAGCTGATAAGCAAGCAAGCCAGCCAGCATTCATGAGCCCCGTACAAAACTGGCCTATGGGGCCAACTACCTTTCAAAGTCACAGCGTGCTGGAGGTCACAGATTAATCTGCAAGGTAATAACCCCACATGCTGTTCCTTTCCTCATGCAACTAATAATGATAATCAATACGGATGTCAAATGCAAAATGTATGCAAATGAAGGAACACCTGCCCCCCACAGCACATACTTTTGTGCAATTCAGCTATCCCTTGTATGATTGATTAATTATGCAGATAGGGAATATGAAAGCTGTATCCCCCTGCAGGCTGATAAGTAAAGTATATTACTTTTTTATTTTATGTCTGTGCATTTTAATTAACTAGCCTTATGTGTTGAGATTTCTTTGCAACTAAGATTAATTAGTGAATCATAGAATAGGGAATGCTAAGGCTGTGTTTTGCATGTTTTTATTTGCTTGCAATGTCTTCCAATTCTTTCTTAGTGAACAGCGTCAGTCGTTGTTAAATGTCGTGGCAGCAATGCAATTGCAATTCAGATTTTCTGTTTGGAAAAATATAACAACTGGAACACTTGACCAGGTCACACTGCATCCAAAAAATTGAATTGATGAGAGTTTAGCTGACAGAGCACGCATCATGAAGCATTACACGATTAGGAACAGAAGGGTGAACACGGTGCTTTAGGAACAGGATATCTGATAGGGGCGTGCTGTTGTTATGTAATGTTTTATTATGCTTGCACTGTTTGGTAAATGTTGTTTGTTTTAAAATGGGTACACAGCCAGGTCAATTGTGTCTGCTGCTGCTTGCTGTGAGGTATTCATTGCTGTCAGACAGGAGGTGTAAAGGGGTTTGTTGTGTGGATAAAATATAGATAGACTGGGAGTGTGCTGGTAGGCTATGTTGGGTCTGTATGCCTGTCTGTTTGTCTGCACTCTGTCTCCAGCTCTGGTGTAAAGCCAGCTGACCCTGCAGTGAGAGGACACTGGTACACGCTACCTGCTACCCTCCCTGATTAGCCTTTCTGTCGAACCTGACAGGCAACAGGGTTATGCTGCACTCGTACGCTGCTCACGGAGTTGACTTAGCGGCTTAGTGGAAATAAACTGAACAGAACTAATGAGAACTAGTGTGCAAGACCGGAATGTGTAGTTTATTTTAGATTTGAGTTAGGACTACAGAGTTTGAACTAGTGGGGTTCCTGTTGTTAAACCAGGCACAGATCCTAATAATAGTGGGTTAGAGAATCAAGGAGCGAGGGAGAACTCCCCTTTAGGAATTCCATGCATGCTAGTGCATCCTGTTTCCTGTGCTCCTCCTGATAGAGAAAGGAACTTAGATAAATAAATCATTATCATAGAATTGACACTGCTTTTCCTGCTTGTGAGTGCTATTGTGACACATGAGGTCAGGCATGCCAGAATACACAGTATGTGTGACATTCTAGTACTGGTTTGTCTCTTCGGCTGGCAGGCAGAGAGGCAGGCAGGCAGGCAGGGCGGCAGGCATGCAAAGGCGATGTCTTGTCTCTGCAGTTTTGTTTTTCCTGTAGGACATCTTCTACAGTGGAGTGCATGCATACCCATGGCCTTCATCGCTCCCACGCAGATCACATGGCTGTAAATAACCTTGTTTCATCCAGTAAAATCCTACTTAACTTCACTGGGCCATTCCCTTGTTTATTTGCTTCCAGAGCCTGAATGTTTCCTTCCTACTGCTTCAGCAAGGTGCTGCACAATCATAGCTATGTGGCTCACAAACGGTGGTGCACCTACAAGGTTTCATGTGTCTCTACAGCTAAAAAGTACCTCTAGGGAATGTAAACATTCTGGACTGTCAACGAGGTGTGTTGATGCTGTAGTGAGCTCAAGAGGCTATGTTAGAATGTGGTAAACAGACATCAGAGATGTGTGTGTGTGTGTGTGTGTGCATATATATATATATATATATATATACTGTACATATTAGTGGACAAACTGCAACATTATTGTGAGGCAACGCAGCTTTAAGTTGATTAATTGCGTGGCTGGTAATGTATGGTCATGAACTGCACTGTAAAAGCGTGATTTATTTTGGTTAGTGTGTGGAGTGCAGCACAAAGGCTTTTCAGCTATATCAAGGTAGTTTTATTAGAGAGCTGATCGAGGTCCCCTGCTCTCATTTCTCACGTTCATTCTTTACTCTTTGGACCTTGCTGAAAGAAACGGAATAAAAGATAATCTTTTCCAAGATATTCTGTTAAATTGTCATGAGTAAAGTTACAGCATGTACTAGCCCTTTGTTAAACCGTATTGAGATAGACCATGGTGAAATCATATATTGCAGGTTAAAGCATAATGAAAACATGGTATAGCACAAGCACACATGGTGAATCGCGAAGGAGCATTGGAATAGCATAGTAAATCACACCGTCATCCATGGAAATCATAACGATATTATGGGAAAAGGCCAAGGAAGCTGCTCACCTATGGTAAACTTCCATAAGGGATGCCCTTTGTCCCCTGTGTCCCAACACTGTCCCAGTACTGCTTATTGTTTTATTTAAGATGCTCGTGTTTGAGATGCAGTAAAAAGAGCCAGACTGGCTTCTCATATAAAAACCCAAACAGTTTATGAGTTATTTCATGCTCATATGATTAAAGGTGAGACACATTTAGAATTTTGAAGAATCAAGACGCTCAGTTCAGCTATACTCCAGAATACTAATACTACATTTTCACTGTTTGCACAAATGCCTCTGGCACATGTAGCTGATAAGCACAGTTCTTTAGGTCAGCTTTAATTCATGGATGTTATTTTTCTGACTCAAATCCAGTTTTGGAAATAAAAGCAATCGATGACAGTAATACAAGCGAGAGCTGAGGTGTTTTTAGTTTTTTTTTCTTGGACTATGATATATTCATACTCATGATTGACCAGACTTATATTGATCAGCGCTTTGCATGGCTTTTGACACAGCTATGCTTTTTGTCGTACTGTAGCATTTCCCCCATGGTATTGTTATAACTATGCTTTACAACATTTATCTCAATTTTACCAACACTCTACATCATCTACACAACCATTCTATATTTGCACCCCTATCCATTGCCATACTTTTACCTCTTGAAGCTGCATCAGCCTTTTTCTATAAAACGATTGCTACACTTCACTAACCTTTTGCCATAGTATACAGCAGTAAATGCTTTCTAAAAAACGTGATCATTCCTGAACGGCTTGTCTCTGGCATTGCATATTCTCTGTGATGCTGGTAAACTAGTGCCATCATGTTAGTAACATATTTGTACACGTTGCTTCTGAGGTGTTAAAGCTGGACCCCTGCCAGTCTGGAAAAGGAGTGCATGTAGCTAAAAAAAAAGATTTCTCATCCGCCAATGCCGTGGTGAGCTGGCAGGCAGACTTGAGTGCATCTGCTCGGGCTTCCCACGGCTCTCTAGATGACAGACTGTGAATTAGGAGATGCTTGGGCAGTGGAGAGCGAGCATCAGAGCACACGGGGGGCGGAGGTGAGACTGCACCGATTGGCAGCCTCCGAAAGCCACCAAATCTCAGGGACACTCTGAGTTGCTCATAGCGTTTATGTAGGAGTGATAAATGCGCTCCCCATTAAAAGAAGGCACAAGGTGTGTGGGCTCCATTGTTCTCCTGCAGGGTGAGGGAGGAAAGTTAGCTCGGGATACACTAGCCTGCCTTATTGATCTCCAGCAGTGAACACCACTGGCCAGGAACCCGACGAGTCCAGGCAGACTCCCCGGCTGGGTCCTGCCTCCAGGGCTCATTGGCTTGGTAATATCTGTTGGTGATTGGCTTGTCCAGCGGTCCTTGGTTTGTCTTCACTCTTCCTTATCATTACATTAGGTGATGCAATTGTGAGCCGAAGTACAAATCGGGCATTTCAAAAACCAGGCTAAGAAAAGAGTAGGAGCCAGGTGTGAACTGCAGCGCGAGGATGAAATGATATCTTGCAGGTGTCCATATTGAGTAATCCTGTATAAATAGCTCAACAAATACTGCAGCAGAGCTCAGCACTACGGCATTACTCACTCTTTCAGGTCTGTGGTCCTGACACTTGGGGATACACATGCTCCCTCTGTCTGTTTTAATTAGGGTCATATTTTGTTCTCAAAGGGAATACATTTTGTAATATTGGTCCTGCCAGCGCAACAGTTTTTTTTGTTTTTTTTTCTAAACATATCGGTTGAGGTCCGGTGAAATATTGATGAATTTCTCATGAATAGAAGTACAAGTCTCTTGACCATCCATAATTGAAAACATGTTAACATCCACGAAATTACACAAGTAATTTGAAATAAACTTCAATTGCATTCTATGCTTTTATTAATTCGATGAATAACAGTCCTCTAGTGCATCATAGTTGAGGACAGCTTTTCAAATACCAGTGTCATATACCATGCGAAAAGCAAGGGTAGGAAAGCAGCGTCAGAGGACAGTACAGTTGGGTAAATGCTGGTAAAGCATGCTGGAATGTGTATAGAGGTAATGCTGTAGGACATCCAGTGATGTTCTCAGTGCTGGCAGCTGCCCTGCTTCTTTGGTTGTCATTATCATGATTGCTTGTGTGGTTTTCCCCTCCACCTCCCTTGCATCTCCTTTGCAGGGCTGATGGGTCCAATCAGCTGGCTTTGGTTAAACTCTGACAGGGGGATGAGATCCTGGGCCACATTCATTCCCTTAAATAAATATTCCGATATCCTTAAGCATGCTGTCGCCTCGCTTGCTGGAATAAAGCATGGTAAACTGCAACTTTCTCAATGTACTTTTTCAGGGTTCGATATTACAATACAAAGACACTGAGATAGTAACAGAGGATTCTGGAGGAAAACTCCTACTCAGACTCTCACACAACCCCTCCCCTGCCAGTGCGAATCACATGGTGAGAGGAGAACAGGCAGGGGAATGGCTCATTGTGGTGGAGTGCACTCAGTCAGAACTGTGAGCTTAACGGTTCAGCCTTACTGTATATATCAAGAACATTACATTTTTACATTTTTAGGATATTCCTCATATACATTATCAGAGCAGCAGATAGTCAGCTCAGTCAAACACACACAGAGAGAGAGAGAGAGAGAGAGAGAGAGAGAGAGAGAGAGAGAGAGAGAGAGAGAGAGAGAGAGAGAGAGAGAGAGAGAGAGAGAGAGAGAGAGAGAGAGAGAGAGAGAGAGAGAGAGAGAGAGAGAGAGAGAGAGAGAGAGAGAGAGCATCGTCTGTTTCGCTTGGAGATGCTAGAGCAGTCACTCAGGAAGACTGACAGCCCTGAATCCTCATCAGTAACAAATCAGAGCCACAACAAATTGAGTCCTGATTAGTCAATGAGACAAGAGGCCTTCAGAAGAGGCACAAACAAAGTGCTCAGGCTGATTCAAGCTAATTTGGACGCATCCTCTGTTCGCTGGATTAACCCCCAGGTGTGTGCAGTCCTGCTGTACACTGCACTCACCCCGACAGCTACAGGAGGTTTCTGTGTTTGAAACCGCAGCAGCTATTACAGCCACATCCCTGGGAAGCGCTGTCACAATATACCATTGCTGGCTGCCTGTGATAACCATCAAAAAATTTAGCTTTGTCAAAATACATCACTGTGATTCTTTGAACAGTTTCTGTTGTGTACTCTGTCATGCTTTGCATACAATATGCTGCTACTTTGTTTAGCATGCTCATCTAAACACCTGCAGTACAGTTTATCATGCTATCCTTCACTTTCCCATACATTCGCTTCCCATTTTAATGTTTTTCTTTTTGTGTCATGCTTCCCATTGATTACCAATGGTTTCCTATGATGCATAATGTATTACAATGTTGTTTGGTGTTTTGGTGAATGGCTCAATGTTAACGCCCACTGCTGCAAATTTCAACTTCACACATTCTCATCTGTCACTGAATATGACAGTGTAAGGGCCACTATGTAATGCATTCTAATTCATATGTATTCAGTGGGTTTTCAGAAAAACAGAAAACTGCATCCTCCCTGCAACAGGGTACATTTATTTATTTTTTGTTCATAATATAAGAAACACTTTTACTTTTCAAATGCCGCTCCGTACTGCTGGCAGGACAACTCCAGGGAGCTCTGTCCTCTTATTCAGAATAATTGTGAAAGGTTTGTTTGGTCTGTGAGGAGGGTGATTTGTGCCCTGCACGGAGCGCAACGAGGATGTGGCAGAATGTCAGGAAACAGGGAGATTCTGTCAGCAGTAATTAATCTCACCGTGATTAACTCAGCTAACAGTGTGCCAAGACTCCTGGATATGGGATCGAGATGGAGAGCGAAGGACAGAGACATACAGCCTCCCCTCAACCCAGAGCAAGCGCTGCGTACCGGAGAAGAAGAACATAACATGATAATGTGTATGATAATGTGTTTGATACAGGATTCTAGGACCATCGCAGGGCGCTGTTGCTCAGCATGCTAACCAGCTCTTATCAGGAAGTGTGTGGAGATAACATTAAAAGCGAATGCCTCGTAAGGTCTTCTGTGTTGAGTACCGATTAATGGCAATTGACTTGCACAGTTTAAAAGACGATTGGAAGAATATTTGTTTCTTGCCCAAGGCAAGACATTTTTACTGCAGAACCTGTGTACTGAGAAGGCAGCTTTTCTTGTTTTGAAACCAATTTATTATCAGTGCTTGAAGACAATTCCCAGTATGAGTTGAGTTTTCGCACATCCCTTCTATTTAAAGGTTTACTGACTAATATCATTATTAACCACTGAAAAGATGCAGTTTTGAAGTGAGGTGGTTTTGTAAATGACCATTAAGATTGTACGGCCACTAGGATTGTAGGTCTTTCTGCCCTCTGTGCGTGTAATACATGATCATTCTCTGTACAAAATCACAAGGTTTTAAATTATTCACACTGCTCCAAAAGGGTCTGTTTGCTCAAGCAGCTGTTGGAAATGAAATGTTCATCTAGAAGGTAAATTATTATCCTAAATGATCCTGTGCCAGGATTGGGATTCAAACCAAAACTCCCCCAGCTTCCTGCCCTCTGCTGTAACTACCGGTAACACAGCTGTAGCTTGGCTAGCAAGGAACACACAGTCACCACAAGGCCGTTAAAAACTTCCCCTTGAATGAGCGCTAAATTGATCACTCCACCTGCCCACATTGCATCTGTCTTGTAAATAGAAAGTGGGCCCCTGTCCTGGTTCTTCGGTGGTGTTAATTGCTCACCTTTTGCAAGCTCTGCCTCTACACCGATCAGTGAATCTACAGCCAGCGCCGAGTCTGTCTTACTGGAAGATAACAAGCATTCTGTGCTGGGTGCTGCGGATTCCTCCTCTCGAAATAGCGAAACGGATCCCTGCACTTCCCCTCCCCCGAGGAATCTGCCCTGGGGTCGATGAATAGAAGGGTTCAATCTGGACTGTTGTAATCCTTCATCTGTTATCAAGCACTGAGTTTGTCCCGGCACCAGGCTGTACTGTGTTTGACTGTCCTGCTGTGGAAAAGCCTTATTTTTCTGTTTTTCAGACTTTATTTCCGCCATCTATCACTTCTATTTAAAATTAACCCATTAAGTACCAAATACAATGTTCTTTGAAAGAGTGTATGTCATTTGATACATTTTAAATCATTTTTACTTCAGAGGATTTTGTTTTAAATCTTTCATTTTGGGCCGCAATCTGCCGCAAACTATTTTGAGGACAGTCAAGACGTACCTGTAATCAGACCAGTGAAATTTCACTCCAGGTAAGCGCAACACATAAAACATTGAGCTTTATCCTCGCTGCGGGGAGGAAAACATCAAGAAATGTTTCATTTTTCGGTTTCAGTTTCTTATTTTATCATAAAAGCATCTGTAGAGCAAAGTTTCAGAATTCACAGTTGCATTTTGACTTAACTTTTGCAGTTAACCAAATTAGAGTAAGTTATCATAACAGTATAGTTTAAAGAGAAGACTAAAATAACAGGGAGATGGTAGTTAGAAATGCTCCTGAAATGAGTACAATGGCACTGAATGGGTTAATAGAAAAAAAAAAGATGTGTGTTATTGCTGAGGGTAATTTTTTTAGAGAAAAAAAATCACTTTCAAACAGCTACTCTGTTTCTGCTGAAAGCTTTTAATGAAGACAGCACCTTTATATAATGTAATCTACATGCCTAGCATAATGTGCATCTAAAGCTTAAACACTTGGATATCACAGGGCTTCAGCTGAATTTGTTTGTGTGAAATAACATTTTTCACCACATATGTCTCTACAGTCCACAGAGATTAAGGATTATACAGGGCTTTAAATATGAAAATAAATTGTGATGTGCAGTTTGTGCAACGGCTGACAGGGTCCCCGGATTGAAGGATGCTTCAATTACAGCTGAACCACTTAAATGAAGGCTGTTTAAGTGAATAAAATCATTTGCATGCGTGGACTACTGAAGTTGCCAAAGCTGTCTTACCCTGAGAAGCTATCCAACCTCAAACATTTAATCAAGGGAGGGAAATGAAGAGGTAAGCCGGCAATTGCTTTATTTTTTTTTCCCCTATAATGTAATTCGGCTGTCTAATAGAATTTTGGAAAAGTAGGAAAAAGAGCATTGTATTGTACTACATTTTACTGAGCCCTGACAGTCCTGAGAACTGCATGAAAACAGTACATCTGGGACGCCCAGCCACCTGCTGTACTGTATGAATAACATTTAAAATAACACAATGCGTTACAGTTGTCTATAGAAGTCAATCTATGCGATCCAAGTCACAGCTCTAATGTAAAAGGATGATGGCAGTGTGCGAACCTTCGACCCCGCCCACCACAAGCGAGTATCTAAACCACTATGCAGAACAGCTGGGCTCACTGGTATTTCTGCTTTTAAAGCTTTTAATCTCATCTCACCGACAAGGGACAGGACAGAATCCTCAACGACAGTGCATCACACAACACTACCATCACACAAGCAACTAGGCTCATGAATAAGACACACCCTAGAGACTAACCTTAGGAAGACAGGAAGACACCTTCAGAACAGATTACCGGTGTTCGGTAAAGCATGCTAATCTCTGTCTACTACCGATTAAAACCCACTGTTAAGAATAATGGCGCGTGTGTCAGGGGCTTTATCATGCTGTTTATTTTGCCTGAGCGATGACGACTATCTCGCATGGCACAGGGAAATGGTTTGATTTAGGACTGCAAACAGAAAACCAATCATTAAAGGTCATTGCATCAATTCGGAAAGTAACTGGCGAAAACAAAATAAGGCCATAAAATGGGTAATAAATGAAAAGGAATAGGTTCTAAATGCCTTGTTTCAACCTTGTAGTCAGGATAACCATATAGCCACTGTTTCTGCAATCTGACAGGTGCATTATGAAGGGGCTTCTCAACTCTCAAAAGCGATATCTGAGAGTATCTGATGGACTGCACTTCAATCGGGGATGTAAAGAGGGAATGATTGTCTGGAATAACCCTGATCTGCTCAACGTTTTGTCGGGCAGATGCAAGAGCTGTCACTCAAAGGGACCAGGCAGCTGCACTCCTCATCGGTAAATCGAACAAAAGTTGGCTAAACAAAGTCAGCATGGTGAAGGGCAAGTGAGCGGCTCTGCTACTGAGAGCTGGAACGGGTTCCATGTTTAAAACACTGTTTTAAGCAGATGAACAAGCTTTAAAATAAGAAGTCTATGTACACTGCATTTCTATGGTAGCTCGTGTATTTATTAAGTATAGTTTGAAGACCCGTTTGGTGGTGCTATTCATTCACATTTTCAGAAATAGAACGCATTCTAAAAAATATTAAACAAAAAATTGATAATTCCTAAATGTAAAAGGCACACACACCGTGGAGGGAAAGTGCTGGTGCAGTATTGAGTTGATGACATGGTTTTAGGTTGACTTTTTGCATTGTTCTACTTTAAAATGTCCACGGCGTTGATTTTTCTAAAGATTCATAGTTATTTTTGTCAATGTTAAGTTGTATCATTGAAAAAATAACTCTTTTATTGATTATGTGAGAACAGGACAGAATACATATTTTGTACTAATATTTACACACTACCTCAGACTAGGCCCTAGGAGTCCTGTGAGGTTCCATCCAGAATGGACTGAAAGGGTTAAAACACTTTGCCTAGCAGTGATCTAAGATGACTGTTACCTGATCTATATCTCTGAGAATGCCATAACAGGCACTGCCAATGCTGATGCTAGGTGAAGTCATTCAACAACAAGCACTGATGTTATACGTTGGTTTCTTTTAAGTATGAACCACCTAATGACTGTGAGCAGTCTACATGCAACAGCTAACAGAGCCTCATTGGTTCTACAGTATAAGGAACGTTTAGCAGCAGCACAGAGATATATCCATAGATTAGCACAGAGGAGGCTTGAAACTCTCTACCCTGAAGGTGCAGGATGTGATAACAGCGTGAAAGACTCTGGGACAGAGCGACGCGGCATCAGTGTTAATATTGATATCCTCCTGCCACCCGTTGCAAACAAGTGGCTTTATAAACAGTGGAGTTGCTCAGTTTTAATGTTGATATTGTTTCAATTCCAACTCATGCTGTATTTTCCATTTAACACTAATGCAGGGAATTATTCAAATCAACAGGAGTAAATATTTAATAACAGAAGGGAGGCACATAGCAGGCATCGCAGTTTAGACAGTTACAACACAGAAAGAAGAGGGTGTGCCACATTTCTAGCTCGGCAAGGTGCTTCTGGTAAAGGAGGGGAATCAGTAAGAAATGCCACGTTTGTTCTATATGGTATTTCTTACACACATTAGGGACAGAGTGCTGTCTATGCGACACATATTAATATATCTTCAGTACAGTATATCACACTATTTCATATGTGAGGCACATATGCCCTTTCTGTATGGGAAGAGCCCTTCTACTTCGTCAATGTGAATGGCTTTGTAGCAAACATAAATCAAAACTGATGTTATGCGTGGTGTTCTTATGCTGTTATGTGTGGTTTGTTTTTCGGGAAAATATGCTAAAATAAGGGCTTTTTGTAGATCCAGCACATTACTATTTTAAGCTCCCTTTCCCAGTGCCCCGTGGGATATGCTTTCCCATGCTGTGAAATATAGCTCACATGTTTTTCTGGCTTATAATGATCATTGTGTTTTTCAGAGTCAGAATGTGATCTAAATGCATGCTCGGGTGGTAGCTGCAGTTTTAATGCAGAACTAGCACCTTGTGACTGCTATGATGTTCATTTGGTTTCTGTTCTTGATTTTTTTTTTTTCCCCTCTTGATTTTGTTTTCTGTTGTTTTTTAAGCTGTGGATTTGGAGTGCTGCTCATAATTGCCTGTGATTGATTTCCCTCTCATTCAGTTACTCTGCTCCGTGGCTATTTTTGGTAGCACTTGCTGGATCTGCTTCTAACTCATTTTGCTGCCATGCTGTAGTGATTTTTAACATGAAATGATTTCAGAGATCGTCTCTTTATTGGGTCTCTTGACTGTGAGATTGGCTGTTAATTGCATGAGTTGCTTTCGTGATCCTTACTGTCCGGGGTAAGTGTAAAAGGGCTGAAACGATTGGAAGGGTAAATAAAGGGAATTCATTTAACCCTAACTGCTGGCAGTAATGCATTTAATTCAATGTATACCAGGAAAGGGGCTTTACTTTTGTGAGCCAACATAATGAGCTCTTGAACGAGCATCAGCATCTCCAGAACTAATGTCACCAGCCAGCCCTGCGTACTGTATACTGTGATACATACCATGGTTTTCTTGTAGTTCCTTTTTCTCCCTCTATTGGCTTGTGTTGTGTTTGACCAGTGCCATCATTTTCACTGGATAACTTCAGTGTTTTATAAATCCTTTATAACCAGGTTGTTATCCCACCAGATACCCACTAGGGACACTCACAGTATTGCAACATAGGCTTAGGTTAATGTACCGTAATGCAATCTAAATCTGAAATAATTGTCGGTTCAAATGAAGGCTAATAGAGATAGTTGCAGTGGTTTTATTCTCAAGGGACAGATCCCCTTGTGCAAAAAACAGTATCCCAAATACTCCTAACTTTCCAAGCAGTATGAGGCAAGCATCTGTTCTGTTATGCATGCCGTATAATACCTTAAT
Source organism: Polyodon spathula (assembly GCF_017654505.1). Classification (NCBI taxonomy): domain Eukaryota; kingdom Metazoa; phylum Chordata; class Actinopteri; order Acipenseriformes; family Polyodontidae; genus Polyodon; species Polyodon spathula. The sequence continues at coordinate 2,385,109 of NC_054556.1, read as the reverse complement.
CAACATTAACTTGTCAAGACAGAGTTTGCATTCCCTAGCATCGTAAGTCCTTTTGAAGAAAATGATGCGTGATCTGCAGAGACCTCCTGGAGACGCGCTCAGAAAAGAAGTGACAGCTTACAACTGCATCTACGTTTCAAACGAGAAGAGCAACGATAACAGCAGTGTCAATACAGAGCTGCCATTGAATCTTTAGTGGAGATCCTGGCGAGCTGCTAATGTTATCGTTTACATTTGATGCGGTTTCTGAATCATAAAGCAGCCCTGGCCAATGCAGCCTGCAAAAAACTTCAAGGGCAAGCTAGCCAGATATCCATCCTTCCTGTTTACACTATCTCTAATATCAGACAAGCTCTTCCATCTATGTGTCATGCCTATCACTGTGCACTATGGTATGCTCTGTATCTAACTGCCTCTATTAAAGACATATGATAGAGACCTTTCTGATGACATACTACTGTATAGCTGATAAATGGGGCACACAGGACATCCTTGCAGTTATGCTGTGGTATACGTTTTATTTAAATAGTTGAATTGAAGTTTCTATTTCAGTGTTCAGAAATCATCAATGCATTTTGACTGTGCTGTTGATTTTACACTTGCAATGAATTCAGGTGTTGTGTAGATGTATTTCTCCTGAATATTTAAACTTAACCCCCTGTAGTGTTCTGTTTGAACTGGCATTCTGAATCGGTATCTATTTGCATGTTATTCGATAGTTAGTATAGCTTTAATTGAATGAATTGTTTTCAAAATCTCACAGGGGATAATTGTGCTGAAGGAGAGGAAGTATGGCTGTAAATAGAAACAAAACAGATAACAACTGGCACTACATCACAAAGTCAACTGTGGTGCGCAGGGCTAAAAACAATATCAAAATAAAGTGAAGGAAACCGTGCAACCCTAACCCTAACCCCCAAGCCTGCAACTCGCATATCAATAAAATACTTTACTGGTAATAAAAATAAAAAAAAACATGAAAAAACAATGCAGTCAATTAGACAATACAGGTAAAGAGTTAATTAGAGCTAAATACTCAGTCAATTGTTAAACAAAAAAACTGTTACATGATTGAGGATTATTAAACACACAGGAAAGAAAAATCACCGAACATCAAAAAATCATCTTTTGGACTAAAATCTTCAATAAAATCTGTAAACTTTGGCAGTTGTGAAGCGAGAGGACAGGCACAAAAGCGTGTACGCTCTGGTTTCCAAGCCAGCAAGCTTCTAATGAGAAATTTTTCGCGAGTCCGCGGTCAGAAGAGGAAGACAGTGATTCTTCAGCAGGCTGGGTGGTGCGATCCTGCAGCGGAGCCTCGCTAACGGGAGCACGTGGAAGTGATGAAGACGTGCGGGTCAATAAGGTGTGCAAGAGACAGGGTCTGGTGGGTTCACAGCTCCCTGCTCCAGCTCTGACTGACTGATTAAACACAAAACAAACCGAGGATATCAAATAATAAAACATGGTTTGTATCAAGCCCTACTCCCTTTATTCATCTTTTGTAATTTTTTTAAAAATTATTATTATTTATACTGTGCATGTAATCATGTGTTGGCGTTAGTCAAAGCTGATAGTTGTGAATGTTTCCAGCTGACCAAGCTGAGCTTCTGGTTCAAGAACCAATTCATATCTAGTGTCTGCCAACTTGCGATGAGTTTCTAAAATAAGCAGCTGAGTTATCCGATAGTAACCAGTAAGTAAGTGCACATTTCGTACTACAGATATTGCAGTGCAGAGACAAACTCACTCATTCTTACAGCATATACCCAACTGCTGCAACGTTATACAGTGTTTATATGTATGCAACACAAACGTTACCACACTGTGGTATAGGATAGGGAAAGCATTGTAAAGCATGGGCAAGTACTTCTTTTTAGGGGGTGGGGGAAATAGTAAACTATGGAAATGTTCATACAGGGCTTGAACCAGCGACAGTGCACACAAGAAGCAAGCGTCTCTGCCACTACACAAAAGAGACAGGATCCTCTGCAGGAGTGGTTACAGAGCTTTGAACCTTGTCTCAGTGTGAGGAGTCAGTATTCACTCTATGTAGCAAAAAAAGCTTGCAGATTTTCCATGCTAACCCTTGCATGGCTATAGACCAGTAGTGTCCATATACTGTATGTTTGCAGGTTTATTCCAGGGGTAGTCCTGCTGTTACTGATTATAAACCTACCGTATAGACAAACAGAAGACCTACAGCATATCAGTGACATTTCCTTTCAGTCAAGGCTGCCTCTGCTTTTGAGCAAACACTGCTAGTTAGTTGGTTCCGGATTTAAAACAAAAACAAAACAAAAAAAAACCTGTGCTTGAATCAGTTTGTATTAAAAGGTAGTTTCTTTTCATGTTTTATTTCAGGCCTAATTGTCTGTAGAATAATCATCAGATAAGACTCTGGGAGTAATTGTATATACAGGCTCTGTGATCCAAAGGGAGCTCACCTCATGTGCTGTTCTAAAGGTTATCTAGGTAATGGAAATCACTCCACAGGAATGACAGCACAGCTACACAAAGAGATGAGAGGCTAACCTTTAGACCCGCAGCACAGCAGGACAAGACCAGGGGAGGCAGATAATGGGACCAATTTTCTTTCTTTCTGCTGCAGTGCAACGTTTGCCTCCATTTTTCTTTCAAGAAGGTATAAATAAAAATGAAATGATGATATAAAACTATTGAGAAATGGTAATTTAACAGCTTCTGCAGTGCCCAAACCCACATTGTTTGTTGCTAGTTTTGTCAGGTTTATACAGATGCAAGCAAAACAGAGAGTCGGGTCCATTATCTGTGTTGAGTGATCGAAAATCTGAGGACCTGCAAAGCCACGCAACAAACATGCAAATTGTATTTTTATTTCATGAATGATGTAATGTAATGGGAATGTTGACTACTGCCCCTGGACCTCTATTGCCAATAATAATAATAATAATAATAATAATAATAATGATACCTTTGACAGTACTGCCTAAGGAAACAATTCTTCTTCTGTTAGTACCAGTATTATAGTGTTGATATAGTGTTTCAATATACATTTGATTCAAACAACATGTGGAAACAATGTTAATGCTGATACTGTTTATTGAGCCAACATGCTGTAAAGCTGAAATACAGACCAGGTGAAAGCAGATGATGGGACGCGTGTGGTCTTGAATGTCAGTCTAATAGAATGTACAACATGAGCTTCAAAGGAGTAGTTTTTTCTTACACTGAGTATCTGCAGCTCTTTGTATATTTTGATGTGTCGATGAAGAAGTCTGCATGTATTATAAAACCCTAGGCGCTCCTCTTAAATTTTGTATGGATTTGGAGTCGTGTTTGTATATGTTACCAGCCTAGCTCTTTGAAATAATCTCTGAAAGGTGGCTGTTTGTGCTGGAGCGAACCCAGTGCTGTGATTCACCGACAGAGATTGATAGAACCTTGCGCTCTCTCTCTGTCTGTACAGAGTATCTCTGTACCACAATCTCTATCTGCATCCCTGATGCAAACCCCGAATTCTCTGAGTTGCTGGAAGATCTGCTCAAACAGCTACTGTGGGAGTTTATCATAGCTGATGCTATGATTTCATAATTTTTTCAACCAGTTTTATCATGACCTGGTTTTGTTTTAATGACAGTGGAGTATAACTAAAGTTGTGCAGCTTTACTTTGAGTGATAATGTGGAGAAGGAGGTAAACTGAATTAATATCACCCCCCTTGCAGACTGAGCTCTGAAACTGAAGCTTGTTTAAAGTGGGCGACATTAAAATTGGTACTGTTGTACTACAGGTAATGATCAGGTGCCTGTAATTTAAACCAATTAGCGTCAAACTACACAGACGACTACAGCGTTCCGAGCGAGATCTGAGAACCTGGGGCTTTCACTCGTTGCTGTGTGTCGACCATTAGCGTGGCAGTGAGGTGTGAGATAATTATTGCTCTAATGTACTTTATTCACTTCACAGAGCTAATTTATGGTGGAATAAATGACACCCTGTGAGGAGCCTGATTGGCTTGTGAGTTCTTCCTGTGCTATAAATATTTTGCTTCTAAAACTGTTGGCCGTGTGTTCGCAAATGGCCCAGTGACTTTAATGATATTCTAAAACACATCAGATAGCCACTGAGCTTAGGCCATGATAGCGAGGTTTTCAGGAGCTGTCAGATTCCAACTGACCCCCCCCCAGAGGTGAAAGGCTTCAGTTTGTAATGTGCTCCAGTGTGCAGGCAGTGGTCCCCCATGCAGCTTGGAGAGAGTATATCACTGTCAGAATCAATAGAAGGGAGCTTCCTGGGGTCCTGCTGTATTGATATCTTATTAACAAGAGGCTCGTCTGATCAGACATCTTTAATGGTAAAGGCTGACTGTTTCCCCTGGCCGGGGTAAGTGCTCAGTCATGCCGTGCCATGGAACCGCGTTGGAATTGTGACAGGGCATCCCTCCCTGCTTTGCGTGGCAGATGGAGCTTTGCTTTACATCTCATTATAGGGCTCAGAAATGTAGAGCACATCATGGACTGGTTAAAAATGACCCTTGGACAGCTTTGCACAAAGAATGATGAAGTCTCAATGCCAACGGCAGGTTTTAATCTTTTGCTCCAGTGTTTAGTTGTTTTTTTTTTTTGGAGGAGGAAAATCAGTAACTAAAAAAATCAGAAACACTTTCAATAAAAAGCACAGGGCTTAGGATATATATACACATACATGTATGTATGTATGTATACTGAGTGTACAAAACATCAGGAACACCTTCCTAATATTGAGTTACACCCCCTTTTGCCCTCAGAACAGCTTCAATTCATCGGGGCATGGACTCTACAAGTTGTTGAAAGCGTTCCACAGGGATGCTGGCCCATGTTGACTCCAATGCTTCCCACAGTTGTGTCAAGTTGGCTGGTAGTGGATCTCTACTCCGAATAGCTTGTTCCATCTCATCCCACAAATGCTCAACTAGATTGAGATCTGGTGACTGGGCAGGCCACTGCAGTAAGCTGAATTCACTGTCATGTTCGTGGAACCATTCCTGGACAATCCTAGACTTGTGGCATGGGGCATTATCCTGCTGAAAAAATCCGTTAGCAGATGGATACACTGCTGCCATGAAGGGATGCACCTGATTGGCAATGATGTTCAAATATCCTGTGGCATTCAAACATTGCTTCACTTTTATCAAGGGGCCCAGTGTGTGCCATGAAAACACAACACACACATCACCACCACCAGCCTGCAATGTTGACATGCAGCATGATGAATGCATGTACTCATGTGGTTTTCTCCATACCCTAGTTCTCCCATCAGCGTGAAACAGCAGGAACCAGGATTCATCAGACCAGGCAATGTTTTTCCAATCCTCTAGTGTCCGGTGTTTTTGTTCCTTAGCCCACTGCAACCGCAGTTTCTTATGTTTTGCTGAAAGAAGTGGAACTCTGTTAGGTAGTCGGCTGCCATACCCCATTCTTGTCAAGGTACGACGAGTTGTGCATTCTTTTATGGGTCTTTCGGCACCAGTGTTGTACTGGACTGTCAGTTGACTAACTGTAGCCTGTCTGTAGCTCCACAAAATTCGTGTCAGCCTCCTTTGACCTCTTTCATCAATGAGCCGTTTTCGACCACTGGCCTGCCATTGGCTGGATGTCCTTTGGGTGGACCATCCTTGACACACACGAAAAACCGTTGAGCATGAAAAACCCAGCAGCGTTGCAGTTCTCGACACACTCAAACCTGCGTGCCTGACACCTACTACCATACCCCGTTCAAAGGCACTTAAATCTTTTGTCTTCCCCCACTTACCCTCTGAATGGCACACATACACAATCCATGTCTCAATTGTGTCAAGGCTTAAAAATCCTTCTTTAACCTGTCTCCCCTTCATCTACACTGATTGAAGTGGATTTAACAGGGTACAGCAATAAGGGATCATAGCTTTCACCTGGATTCACCTTGTCAGTCTATTTCATGGAAAGAGCAGGTGTTCCTAATGTTTTGTACACTCAGTGTTTATATTGTGGTCTTTTCAGTGTTTGTCATGTAAATATTTGACAGACATTCATGAAGCACATTAGTTCACTAGCCTGAACTAATCATAGCTATCTGACAAGAAAATCAAGTAAGGGCGAACAAAAAAAAAAACAACCTCTGATTCTCTGTTTACACATCTATAAAAAACAATTACAGAGAATGCATTGTGTACTCCAGCTCTTCAGAAAACCACACTGTCTGTCAGACAAGCAAAGATTAGAGCACCTGCAACACACGTTTATTCATGTGCGGCTGACGAGTACAGCCGAGTAACAAACAGATATGATTGTTCTTCATATGACTGCAGCAGCAAAAATCACGAGCCAAACAAAGCAAACCTCTCAAAGCATGTTCTTCCACTCTCTTCATTACATTCTGCTGCTGTCTTTAGGTTGTGTATGTGTTTCTTTCATATCATTACATTCACCTTTGACTCGGCAGATCTTTGTGGAGATGTGGGCTGCTTTATGCACTGTGCCTGACCCAGCCAGACCCTAACTATAAATCAAACACATGTTTTCAAGTGAAACGATTCAGTGTACAATCAGCTCAAAAGCTTGCTTGAAATTAACATGTCAACGCTGACAGAAAACTCCCAGCAGCTGGTAGTTTTCTGGAAGATTACCTGCTGTTCTTGCACTGGCATACAGAGTTAACTGGTTATTGCCCAGGTTCTTGGCTAAGACAGCCCAGAATTAAGCCAGGAGATTTTAAAGTTGCAGTGCTGGTTTAGCTATCAACATCAAGAGAAGGAAATAACTTAACTGCTGGCCTGTTTTTAGTGGTCACCAGTTAAGTTAGTTTCCCCTATCAGTATCTGTTATGTTAATCTACCAAGATTTCCATAGAAGTTACACTGGAATGTTTTCCTTAGCACTAAAACACACCTTTTTTTATACCGTTCCATCCATATAATAAAGAGGAAACATTTCCTGATCTTTCGCTCCAGTGCCAGCTTCCTAAATACCACTCCAATGACTCAAATGCCCAATAACGACTTGTTTCATTCTTTCCCACAGATTTACAACGAGAAAAGAAACCAGTTCGAGATCAAAAAGAACTCTCCCAAGGAGCTCGTGGAGAAGGTGGCCTTGGACATCGAGAAGCTGCTGGCAAAGAAGCGGAAGGCTCTGGAGGTAAGCCTGTTTGCGCACAATTACAAAAATGATCTTGAATGATCATATCTGATGTACTGCTTTTGCACTAAAGGTACACAGAAGTAGCAGCTAATCTGTAGCATTTTATTTGAAATATATCCATATCCTGACTCCACATAAGCTGAAGAATGAAAAGATTCTCAGCTGAAATGGTTCAGTAATAATGTTTCTAGATGATAGGTGCACACACTAGGGTTGAAATCCTAGGTTATCATGTCTTTGTGCAGGGCTCAGCAGTCACTGAGCTGATTCACATGTTTTATATATATCACAGTTTCCTCTCGAGGACCGGGTGCTCTCCAGCAGTCCAATTACATTATGGCTGTTGCCAGGTTTATTATTTAGTTCACAGGGAGATCGATTTAATCATTAGATGTGAACAAACTGGATTTCTAAAGAAACATCATTCAAACAATATTTGGTCTGTTTACTTGTTTAACAAGCCTGGTAATAACTTTCCTAAGACTTTGAGGGAGGTAATTGGGTTTCCTTGGTTTTTAAACTGCGAGGAGACAAGACTGTGCATACCCTGACCCAACCACGAGCCCTAACCTTAATCCCCTAACCCTAAACTGGGCCCTAACCCAAGCCTACACATAAACATAGCCCTATCTCTAGCTCTAACACCAGCTCTACCTCAAACCCAATTTTAAAAACAGATGGCGTACAGAATACTGCTGTGTCTTAAGTATAGTCTTTCTTAAGCTGAATGATCCAGGGCTTATAAATGGTGATGCTGGAGTGTGCATAGTGTTTGACAAAACCCCCATTTAACCCTGATGTAAGAAAAATACTTCAAAGGCTTTGTCAGAACACCAGCGATTTTATAGATTACTGAGTCATCAACCTTGTAAAATTTCCAAGTGAACTGTAACCCACTGCGTTTCACACTGCAGCCCAGCACTCTAACCACTGAGCTACTCAAACCCACTGCCTTCCACCCTGCAGCCCAGCACTGTAACCACTGAGCTACTCAAACCCACAGCGTTCACCACTGCAGCCCAGCACTCTAACCACTGAGCTACTCAAACCCACTGCCTTCTGCACTGCAGCCCAGCACTGTAACCACTGAGCTACTCAAACCCACTGCCTTCCACCCTGCAGCCCAGCACTGTAACCACTGAGCTACTCAAACCCACTGTGCTCACCACTGCAGCCCAGCATGCTAACCACTGAACTACTCAAACCCACTGCCTTCCACACTGCAGCCCAGCACTCTAACCACTGAGCTACTCAAACCCATTGCCTTCCACACTGCAGCCCAGCACTCTAACCACTGAGATACTCAAACCCACTGTGTTCACCACTGCAGCCCAGCACTCTAACCACTGAGCTACTCAAACCCACTGCCTTCCACACTGCAGCCCTGCACTCTAACCACTGAGATACTCAAACCCACTGTGTTCACCACTGCAGCCCAGCACTCTAACCACTGAGCTACTCAAACCCACAGCGTTCACCACTGCAGCCCAGCACTTTAACCACTGAACTACTCAAACCCACTGTGTTCACCACTGCAGCCCAGCACTCTAACCACTGAGCTACTCAAACCCACTGCGTTCACCACTGCAGCCCAGCACTCTAACCACTGAGCTACTCAAACCCACTGCCTTCCACACTGCAGCCCAGCACTCTAACCACTGAGCTACTCACACTGCCTTCCACACTGCAGCCCAGCACTCTAACCACTGAGCTACTCAAACCCACTGTGTTCACCACTGCAGCCCAGCACTCTAACCACTGAGCTACTCAAACCCACTGTGTTCACCACTGCAGCCCAGCACGTTCTCCCATGAGCTGCTGAAACACATTACCATGGCCTTGCAGTAACTGCACTCCTAGCCACTGAGATACACTGCACTCTGAAGGTCTGATGGCTGCTAGTGGGGTGCCGTATTAATTGTCTCCCAAGGATAACCATTCTTGCATACAACTCTGGTGAGTTATGACGTCCTCCATGTTCACGGTATCCCACTGGCAGCCATTAGACATCCTCTGTTTCCCTCATTCCTTATTTACATAGTGCTTTAGTAGCAAGTCATTTGTAGATCCCACTCTTATTTGTTTTCCGCTGATTGTCACAGCAAAATGTAATGTTTCAGTGAATGTGGCAGACACTGAAGTTTGCAGCATATCGGCAGTCGCTCTAACCTTATTGCTCACCACTATTATTCAATTCGAATTATTACCGAGGAATTAAAGACAGAGTAGTGATCTTTTAAGTTATACAAAAGAGTCAAGTGGCCCTGCTTTATAAACTCTTGTATACTTGCTGAATACCGGTAGTTCCTTGTTTGCTTGTATGGGATTTTATTTTGCTTCTTTTGCTGCTAGTTTCTTATGTGGAAATGGTGTTTTCAGTGCTTTTATAGAACCCTACCAGTACAGCTGTATTCATACAGATTATTTTGTATTGGGATGAATTGTGGCGCCCATGAACATCATCCTGCATTAAGATGCGGTGATGGCCTGTTAACATGACAGGCTGTGTGCTCCAGCGGTTAGAGAAACGGGCTTGGAACCAGGAGGTCCCCGGTTCAAATCCCCGCTCAGCCACTGATATGTGTTGTGACCGTGAGCAAGTCACTTAACCTAAATTAACCTTGTGCTCCGTCTTTCAGGTGAGACGTTGTTGTAAGTGACTCTGCAGCTGATGCATAGTTCACACTTCCTAGTCTTGGATAAAGGCATCTGCTAAATAAACTAATAATAATAATAATAATAACATGCTTATGACCAGCAATTGCAATGGTGCATGTGGACACTGGAGCTTATTTCATTCAGGCTTCCAATAGCCAGCAGACAAAACCACCACCAAAATACCACTGCTGCCTATAGTCATATACTGTAGTATACTATAAGTTATTCCATAGTGTTTCAATCAGTGACCTTGAACACAGATGTTTCATATGCATGTTTCATATACCTTGTTTCATATGCTGTTGCTGACCCAACCAGTATTGTTTTCACATAGACATATGCAGAATCCGGGGTTTCCTTCTTTCTCAATTGTCCAATCACCCAATGACTCCTCAAGCTCAGCATGCAAGATGTGTGGACAGCAGACTTTTGTTAGAACAGTTAGTGGGGTTTTTCAGCAGGGCACGTTTAAGGCTCACATTTAGTCTGTTATATTATTAGAATGCATCAAAAAGAGCCCTGCAGCAATCCACTCGGACTAGAACAATTAGCGAGGGAAATGAAATTCATACATTTAATATGAGGGAAAAGGGCAAGCTGCTGAGCCTGTGCTTTATCACAAAAGCAAGATTGTAATCAGCAGCTGCCAAATCAGAAAGACCCTGTTGTGCTCCAGATAGTTCTGCCTTGGCTTTTAGTATTGTGTCTGTAAATTGGCAAGCTTTTAAAGCAATGCGATGGTTAATTTTGCTGCTCAGTGTTCACTTCAGCTCTGTTGGGAACAAGTCTTAAAATGGTATTCAAATATTAAAAGGCTGAAAAATGGATTTTAAATTGCTAGCGTTTTAAGCAAAGCTCGACCTCGAAATCCAGACAGATAAATGTACACAGTTCGCTTTATGCCAAAGCCTTAAGCCTTCAATTCAAGTTTCATTAATTTGCTTTGTCAATTGGGAGGAATTGCCAGGGCTATCAAAAACTGTAACTCTTCAGGTGAGTTTGAGTATCTAGCTGGCAAGGGTGTTTTCCAAATGCATGGGCAGTGTGTGTCTGCCACAGTGATAATGTAATGCAAATGTACACAACTACACTGGAGAACCTGGGTTTATTTAGTGTTCAGGAGAAACCTGGATGCATACAATGTAATACATACAATATAATACATAATTGATTGAATTTGCTGTCATATACACTCCTAAGCTTGTTCGTGTATGATACACTGTAAGCTCATGCATATGGTAACATGCAAATTCAGTAACACTAAAAGATGGATTTGACCCTTGTGCAGGAAACTTGCATGTAGACTGTTCAATAAACATTTGCATCATGTTCTCAGGACTGCATGCATACTGCATATGCGTTTTCAGACTTCATGCTTACTCCTCTCGTCAATACACCATCATTAAGTTCATAACCACACTGGGATCCTTCACTGCACCTTTGAGACAATGAACCACTGATGATGCCTGTATCTTTGATACTATTGCTGGGAAATACTGCAAGACTGAAAAATACATTGACTTAACCTCAGATCTTGGTGACTGACCAGTGCCACTTTAAAATCAGTCATTTCTTTTGAGCAATCACGGTACATTAAGATCTCTGCAATGTAAGTGTTTAAGTGCATATTTGATATTGGCCTAATGGAAGAATCCTGTAGGGATTTATAAGAGTCACATGGTCAAATGTGGCAGCTTTTCTTTTAAAACCCTAGTTTATACTGTATATTAATATATACAGCAGAGCACACCACCCTTACAGTAAGGTATTCTCAATGGCTCAGTAATCCTATACATCCTATTTCCTGTACTGGAAATATTTAGCATTCATGCGAGGAATGAGCAAACAGAGATACCTGTGGAGATCAGTGAGTGAATTTGTATTAGATTGACCTGATGCACAGACATCAGTGTCAGTAAGGATTTTAATTTGCCATCAGACAGCAAGAAGGAGGCTCCCAGCAGGGGGCGCTGTCAGTCTCTGTGTCCTGCCTTGTTTGGACAGATCTGAGGATGAGATAACTCTGCTCGCTCGCTATCTGCTGTAAAAGCTGCTGTTTCTTGCCCTGGGGTAGTTTGCTGTGCAGAGCGATTCCAACTCTTCAGAAAAAGGCAACCTAGATCTGTGCTGACAAAGTTTGGGAGCCTTCCGCCTGAATATTAACTGGTAATTAGATAGCAACGGCTCCAAAATAGCACTTCTGACAGATAGACTAATCATTTTTAATGTGAGCTGAGGTTTAGAACATGGGAACATCACGAATGATGAAAAGGCCCTTCCCTTGCAGGCACACCATTCTGTCCCGAGCAATATCGAATGACCTTGAATGACGTCAGATTTAAAATTCCTTAGAAAGGGTTAAATCGACAAGCCAGTCGGAATACCAGATGCCGTAGATGCACTGCCCACGACCTTTCTGTCTGTTCTGGACACCATCCTGCTTTTTGTTTCTGGTAAGGCAACGTCAAGAAGCAAGGCAACGTCAAGAAGCCAGGTCACGTGATACATGTATGTGACCTAATTGGATCTCACTGTGCTGTGTTCTACAAAGCAATTTTATCGTCAGTAAGAATGGTCTGAAGTTGCTTGAGCATCGCTTTGTGTAACAGTGCCACCTGGTAAAAGAGAAAAAAGGCACGCACCCATAAAATAAGAGAAGACTTGAACATCATTAATATGAATTACAGAACAATCCAACAAACTTTTATAACTTGAGGAAAAGTATAGCTTAGTTTGATTAGCAGTGCAAAAGTGGAGCAATACAGCATATATTAAACAATTAAAACGTCACCCACTGAACAGATAGCCTTGACGGTTAATTGAGATGAGGTGCTGTAAAATAAAATTGCATCTCGTTTAGGGAGATAACTGTCCTTTTTGCTGGTTATAGCTCAAGCAATAAATTGAAACTGAATTATGCACATTTTAATTTTAATCCTTAGTCCTCATTTAGAGGTCAAACCTGCTGAAATCAACACTTTAGAAGGATGCCGTGGTAAATTTGCATGATAGTTTAGCTGTATAGAGTCCCATGTTTCTTCTGCTCTTTTTAATGTGATTTATCTTGGTTTTGGATTTAACATGCTGGCCATCGCGATGCTGCATATTCTTTTTCCCTCTGCATTATGAACGCTTTGTAAAGTGTCATGGTGCAGCTGGAGTCGCCTGTCTGCAGGTTCTTCTTGGTTGAGCTGTGTTTTCACATGTCAGTTAAAGTGTGTCTGTGGATCGCTGACAACAGTGAAGACACAGTGCTGGAGGGGGGCATGCATCTATTGAACCCCTGGAGATGTTTCACTCCCAGGACTGAGGTTCCTTGCCTGGGGGCTGGATCCCAGTCCAAAGCCACGTGTACAGCCACTGAGCTGCTTTGCCAGTGGGACATCTGTACCTGTCCACAGTCCATTCACTAACATTATCATCTGTACTGCTATCCTTATTATTATTCTGTGTTGTAAGATGCCTTATATGGAACATATACTGATGTTCATAAAATATTGGATAGATATCCGGCTGAATGTGGTGACAGCTCTTAACTAAATCTGCTACTTTCTGGATAACCCTTGGTAGTTTCACTAGCATGTACTTTAGCACTCAAATCAATTCTCAAAGAACATGGATGGGTCTTCCAGGTGTCTTCAGAGGGGTGTTATAGCCAGTTGGACCAGCCAGGTTGACCAGTTACATGAAAATAGTATAACACCTGGCTGGTACTGTAATTACAGTGGTACCTGCTTTTACCAGCGATCATAATTACACTGACAAATTACAAAGTAGCATTAGAAAACAAAAGATGGGGGCCAGGTTGATAGGGCATTGGGCTTGGTGGTCCAAAGCAATGCTTCCAATGGTGATAATGACTATGAAGATGAAGATTATTCTTATTCTATATTATTGTGTTGTATTGATAAGAGGAGTCACTGTCCTGTGCTTTTAGGGTAAAGTTCGACCTTGTTTAGATCTCATCAAAAGGACAGCCGTGTGTTCTCAGAAATGATAAATGCAGAGTGAGATTAAACTGCACTTGCTCGTGGGTACGTTTTATCGAGCTGAACTGACAGAATCGAAAGAGAGATTTGCCACTCCTGATAAAATCTTTTCGGACTCCTCAGTCATAATAAATTGTGACGGCTGAAACAAGACAGGATTTCATCCAGCATTGTGCTTGGCTTGCAAACCTGCACTTGAGAAAATAAATACAAGCTAACTGGGAGTTTTAAAACTTATTGAGAAAGGGCTTACCTGTGCCGGAGACTGAAGTACATTGAAACATATTGAAACACTGCTCTCTGCTCAACTTAAAGCAGTGTGTTAACCTGCCACAGCTATTCCTTGAAATCTGCATTCCAGAGCTTCTTAATGTATGCTACAAGCATACTACAATCAACAACGAATGCTTTGAATGTAACAACCACAGACGAGTGATCTGCTGGTGTTTTCAGTAGGGAAGGTAACAATCACATAAGGTTATTTTTTGTGTGAAGTGCTGTGCTATAGTGTTTCATTTCGGCTGTCATACTCTTTTCCATGAAACATTAAGTTCCTAGCACCATTAACCTGTTTGATGTCTTTTTTATGCCCTTTTTTAATTAAGGTAATAAAGATTTCTTTAAATTTCACATCCGCGTGAACAAAGCTTAATAGGACCCACAATAAACAAGGCTCAGCTAGGTGATACTGGTCCTAACAATTGTGGAGTGTCCTACCTCTTAGTATGCAGACTACAGAAGGTTCTCTTCAATGAGGAGGTGTATGCAGTGGAGTACTAAGAAGATATATTTATAGCTCACTAACTGTGCAGTTGAAGCAATCAGTGCAAATGATAGAGTTATATTGAAAGTACCTCTTCTATAACAAAGTACCTGGTTTATCCTTTAGTTCAGTGCTAACTAATGCTTTCAAATACATTTCCGTCTTTTTATTAGCATCTTGTTGTTCTTTGCAGCAAATAACATATTGTGCATTGGAGAGCTGCAGGGTTTTATCTGCTCTTCCTTTAAGTACAATTTTGAACTCCAATGCGGATTTTCAAAACCACACCCATTCTCCTCAATTTGGTAAGTGCTCTGCATTTTAAACCCCTTTAAATAGATTGTTAGTGGGATGGATTTCAGCACCCCCTTGAGTTTTTTAGTCCCATACTGCCCGACTGCCTATCAGATCCCAATAATGAGCTCTCTTTCTTTCTTTCCTTCTTTCTTTCCCTCTCTCTCTCTCTCTCTCTCTCTCTCTCTCAATTGAATTTTCTGTCTCACAGATCCCAGTTGTGCTTTTCATGCATGGAACCGTCTCTCTATATGATCTCATTAGCCTGTGTCCCTGTTCAATGAAACTATTGAGGTCTCAGCATCTTCACTGGCTCTGAAATCCCCCTACTGGTTCCTTCTTTACTGAGTGTCTTAGATCACAGTACTTGGTTCTTTATTACTGAATTTTCTGAATGGCATTGTGGTTAGATTTTAAACAGTGCCCTTACCTTTTTGATTTTCCACCCTGATGGAAATTGCATTAATGACCATCACTGTTGAATGCTAGACAGAGTGGGTGGTTTGCTGGTTTGAGCTGGTCAGCTGGTTCAGGAGAATTAGCATTGGTTAAAGCATTAACAAACACAGGATCTCAGTTCTTGATGCAGTGCAGAGGGAAGGATCAATGTAAAATACTCAGTGAGAGCGTTTATACAAAGATACAAAAAGTGTGAATACTGTAGCAACGCTTCAGTATGAGGTCTTTTTCTTATTTTATCTCTGTTTGGGGGTTAAATCCACATCTAGCTAATAATGTGTCAGTAATTGCCTATTGTGTTGAGCTGACTCGCCTGGTCTGTAGTACAGAAATTCAGCTGATCGCAGCAAAATTTGCCGCTGGTTTCGGTAATTGCACTGCTGGGAACCAGAGAGCTGAAAACTTTCCAAATGAAGGGTGTGACCAAATCTGCCTTCCCAGTGGTCCCTTAAGGCAAGCATCCGATCCCCACATCTCTCTCTGTGCCGTCAGCAGCTGCTGTTTCTGAGGTCTGTTTCCATTGGTTCATTGCCACAATTTATTAGACGAGGATAAAGCAACACGCGCATACACACACACACACACACACACACACACACACAGACACACACACACACAGACACACACACACACACACACAGACACACACACACACACACACACACACACACACACACACACAGACACACACACACACACAGACACACACACACACACACACACACACACACACACACACACACACACACACACACACACACACACACACACACACACAGACACACAGACACACACACACACACACACACAGACACACACAGACACACAAGACTCCTTAGACATTGGAGGGGGGAGGGGGCGATTGATCAATGTCTCTGTTCTAATTTTTTTTTTTCATATTCCTCTTTTTTCAGTTTCTTTTTTTTTTTTCAAGCGATTTAGTATTTTGTTTTACCATTTTAGAACCTGGAATTATTTAACTTGAAAGCGATAGAGTGTTTTGTGTGTATGTGTGTAGAATGGTAAAAATACAAAAGGAAAGCCCGATTTATGATCTTTATACACCTTCTTCAAATGTGGCTTCCGCAGAATTGAAAAAGTGTTGCATTGTATTGGGTTGGGTCTCAAATACTGGTCTGTAGTGCTGGAAGACACCTGATATTGGCATTAAAAAACCTACTGAATACTTTCAATTGACTTTTATAATATTATATATATATATATATATATATATATATATATATATATATATATATATATATATATATATATATATATAAATCCATATATTTGAGATATATAAGAAAAATAAAAAGAAAATCATATTTTATATATATATATATAACCAGTGCGACACTATCTCCAAACCCAAGCCGTTTCCCTTTCTCTGGGTTCAGAGTCACAGCAATGAAGAGGTGTAGCATTGCAGCAGGTGTCCTCGTGCTGCCCCCACGCTGCTGCAGGTGACTCATTTCGTATTCCTTCCTTTACAGGCTGTGTCGGCGAGATCTATGAACGTCTATTAGCCACCATCTGTTAGAAGTCAGAGCACACACTTGTCAAACTCAGCAGAACTTCTCGCGGCCACTAACACATAGTCATCCAAAATGTAATAAGTTACAGTAATAATGATAATAAAAAGAAACTTGAAAGAGGTGTTGTGCAGCTGGGACAGACCGTCCGCTACTAAGCAATACTTTGTTTCCAGGAACCATTTTTAAGAACTCACTGATTTAATTCTGTAGTTACAGAAGTCTGTCTAGAAGATTCTTAAGATTTTAAGAATTATGAACACTGTATGTATCAATTATTCTATATGCAGTATAAAATATATATGTGCGTGCGTGCGTGCATGAGTGCGCGTGTGTGTGTGTGTGTAAGTGATATTTTCTCATCTGTCTTTATGGATTTTGAAACGATCTGAATCTGTGTGGGTGTTCAATTGAATGCATTATACCTTGCAGTCATCACGCAGTTAGCTAGATATCTGTTATACCACGACAGTGTGGGTTATATATTTTACACATGTTTATCAACCAAGTAGGGTCTGTAGTGAGATATAATTCTTGACGCATTTGTTAGGGGTTGCTAGGTTGCATGTAGAATGTGCTGTTTTTAAATTAAAATGATTTCAAGTTTACGGATCACATTATAGCTTTCCACTTATATATACTGACCTTCAATCACTGCAGCACTGGAAACTAAAGCAAGAGACGAGCTATAGCTGACTGTAAGACAGGTTAGCATCACAGCCCAGGCTGTTACTAGCAGGAAAGAGACCCAGAGACAGGAAGCTGCAGTTTAAGCGCTGGTGCGCACGTTTATTAACTAAAACAAAAACAGGAACAAAATAAACTGGCACCAGGGCCAAAGTAAAAGGTTCAAACAAAAGAATATTCACTTGTAGGCTGGGCATTAGTCTTCACTGCGAATACAAAACAATACACTATAAAAATCACAACACAAGCACGCACGTGTGCATCAGCACAAGCACGCACGTGTGGATCAGCAAAAGCACGCACGCACGCATCAGCACAAGCACGCACGCACGCATCAGCACAAGCACGCACGCACGCATCAGCACAAGCACGCACGCACGCATCAGCACAA
Source organism: Polyodon spathula (assembly GCF_017654505.1). Taxonomy (NCBI): domain Eukaryota; kingdom Metazoa; phylum Chordata; class Actinopteri; order Acipenseriformes; family Polyodontidae; genus Polyodon; species Polyodon spathula. The sequence continues at coordinate 2,367,198 of NC_054556.1, read as the reverse complement.
GCACGCACGCACGCATGCATCAGCACAAGCACGCACGCACGCATCAGCACAAGCACGCACGCACGCACGCATCAGCACAAGCACGCACGCACGCACAATCTCCTCCACCACACAAAGATCGAAGCATCGGTTGACGAATTGGCCACACCTGTGATTATTGGCGGGATATATTTAACCCCATCCCTGCCAATCTTGCATTCCCACACACACAATTTGCAGCAGCAGATCTTATGCCCTGCCACAGATTGACTGACTGATTTGATTTAATCCTAGTCCTTCGCTCTCAGTTTAAACGCCCTGTAAACTAATTGCTGCATCTGCACTTTTTCTATTGGGTTATAAAATGCTAAAACAACAATAAAAAAAAAGTAACTGGGAAAAGAACAGGAGGCATTTGACTGTCACAAGGATACAAATATAAAAAAAATATACATTTTAAAAAATCTACAGGCAATTTGATGCCATATGCTGTTAAGTTGTGCTCAGAATATTTGTTTTTGGATTTCTAACTATCAACACTTTTAAATAAAAACATCTGTATGGAATTCTTGGTAGTACAGCTACCCAACATAAAGAGAGAAATGATCAGAAATAATGTTTTCCCGTTAGGCTGGGCAGCGCAATCTGGTGCAGGGCAATGAGGCAGGTTGCAGCTGATGGGGTTTCATGTACACTAATGGTTAAGAGATATCAATTTGAGTTTTGGTTTCATCATGTTTAGGTTATCTTTAATCAGCTGTGGGCCCTCACAGCAAATTAGCTCTATAGGCTCTGTCAACTTTCTATCTTTAATAAAAAGCTAGACCATGTGCATGTTTTACAGAATCTGTCTGCCATATCTACCAAGCTACAGTCTTTGTCGGTTTAGATGATGAAGCTAACCCTATATGCAGCATCAGTAATAACAATCGGAACAGATGATTAGGTGTTTAGATCATTGGAAACACATCCCTTACTAACACTGTAGAGGAGAGATCTGTTGTAAGTGGCTGTTGTAAGGAAACTCATTTGATGTCTGCACAAAACCAGTTGCTGTGTTGGTCAGTTGCCGTGTATTGATTCCAATATTCAAAGGTTACACACATATAGCTCAAACATCATCATGAGACACCTCATTTTCTGGGAGAAAGCTGGGATATGGCGATGGTCTATCAGGAGAGGATTCAGGTAGCTTTTCTCACTTGCACTAATGAGTGCCTGTCTAATATATCTTGCCTAACTCTGTGTGTGTGTGTGTGTGTGTGTGTGTGTGTATGAAGCTGAACTTTGTGAATTGTTCACAACTGTACTGTTTTCCAAACAGTATCTAAACACTATCAATTTTACAATGTTGTTCCTGACACTGAACATGCAGTATGTTCTGTTCTACACAATATCAGGTGTACCCCGCTTTATCAATTCCTTGTGCCTCTGTATCCTGAGTTGGCCAAGAAAATATCCTCCCAACTTGCAGCGGTGCTGGAGAGGCACAGCATTCTCAAGTGTGCTCACAATATTTGTTTAACCTTCCTTGACCCCTACATTACATACAATCTATAAACATGTTATTAATTGGGCTAATAACAATTTAAGATTATAAATGCCTTGTGTGTTATCCTGAAGAACAAAACTCTTGTGGAACCTTTATCACTGTGCAGCAGGCAGAAAACAGTAATACCCAAAGGATAGAGTATACACTTGTGTCTCTTATTTATACGTGAGCATTAAGCGTGCCGTGCAGAGAGTTTCCCAGATGCCTTTTCCTGCTCCTGTTTTCCAACAGTCTTCACTAGGGCTGGATTTTCCTAATCTGGACTATTTGTGCTGGAGTTATGAAAAATCAGTGGGAATGTGAACACCGTGCGTGCAAAACTAAACTGCGTTCCACCTCCTCTCATCCAAGCCAGTCAGGTTATCTTTGCAGAAAGAAGCCAGTCTCTGTGAGGGAGCCAGTCTGTTTACTTTATTAATAGGAATACTGGCAAGTATTAGGAGAGCTGTGTAACAAAAGACAGTGCTGTCATAAACATGTCACGAAGGAGTACGGTAACCGGGCAGCAAATTCATCTGTATAAACAGATTGCAATGCGCTGAATAAACAAGTTGATGGTATTAACCTACATGTGACAGGGAGGTGCATTTTAATTCTTAACAGACTGAAGCTCGGCGCCGACCTGCAGGGGTTCAAAGTTCCTCAAAGACATTCCTGTGAAGATTTCAGAACAAACAGAGCCGTGAAATATATCAGGAATTTACCACCATAAAAGGCAAGCCTGCAGTTTTCTTTCTGGTGTTTTGGATTTGTGTTTTCCAGTTTTTGCATTCCTGCTCTTCTTGTCATTGGTCCTGATTCAATTCACTCTTTCAGCTTTTGAATTAAGCCGTTTGGATGTTTTGGTTACTTTTTGATTCAATTCCATTTTTAGATTCTTTTCAGGTGTTTTTTTTTTTTTTGTCATCCATACGTGTGTTGCACTCGGGTGCATCTCTTTTTTGGTTTTTGTCACTCAATCAAATTCTTTTTATGTAGCGCCTTTCATAGCCAAGCCGTCTCAAAGCGCTTCACAATAAATAAAAACAAGTGAAAGGCTCGTAAAACAAGACCGAACAATAAAAGAATAAGTGCATATCAAATCATTTCTTTTTAGAACACGTTTTTGTATTCAAGTAAGTAACAAAAGCAATCTTTAATAAATAGTTCAATAATAATTCTGAATTGATTTGCGCCTGTTTGGACATCTCCACAATATTTGTGTCATTATCATCAGTCCGGAGCATTGACTATAGATTTAGTGAACACTGTCAATCCTGGCAGTTATTAGTACTGTGCACTATTTAATACATTGACCTCAATTATCATCGATGGGTTAACCATGTACAGAGTGTGTATCCGATAAGGAGCCGTTAGTGACGTTCTTATTGGCAGATGTTTAGAACTGCTCCCACAATCTTTTCTAAGACACTGGAGCGAGAGATGGCCCTGCTGGCTGTGCCGTTTGCTGTGATAGACCGCGCTTCTTGTTGATTCACAGCGACATGTAACTGCAGTAGTAACAGCTGACGAGGCCTGCTTCATAACACTGGTGAGAGTAGTTGTCAGCAGCTATCACCCCCCCCCCCACCCCCCCAACATGAACACACACACACTTTATATACATGTCAGTGCTGATGCAAAGCTTTTCAAAATGCTGTCATTTCAACAGCTGTGTTACGTGTTCTGCTTTGATTTTAATTCCACATTCTGACTTCAGGAGGCCTCCTAGTTATTAGAGCTGAGGACTCAGCAGCAGTATGGTCTGCTGGATAGAGATGAGGGACTAGGAGGCAGGGTGGCCCAGTGATGAGAACTGAAGGGAAGGAAAGCAGCGGACCCTGCTGGTTAGAGCTGGACTGCGTGGCTGTGTCGCAGTACTGGGAGGCTATGGGAATAGTGGTTTTCTAAACTGGGTAACACTTTATATTAAGTGTCTCGAATTACTGTGAATTTATGTAGTAGCTTCTTAGTAAATCAATTTACACATTACATTATAACTATGCATAATAACATTGTAATGTGTTAAGTACACATGTATTTACTCAGTATCTACTATGTAAACATACAGTAATTTGTGACACTTCCTGTAACGTGTTACCCTGAACTCGAAAACTCTGAGAAAGGCAGACTGAAACTGTAGCTTGAGCTGTGAAACTGGGAGGCAGGTTTAAAAGCTAGAGCATGAGGTGAGGCTGGTTAGCAGTGCAGACTCTTCTAAATATTATAATAAAGATTATTAGTAAAATTCACTAGATTCCCCCCCCCCCCCCCCCCCCCCCCCAGCGTGTGGCATGTGAATCTGTCATGTGAAGCACTCTGCTCCAGTGTTTATTGTTTTAAATATTCCCGAGCACTTCCACCTGTTCATTTTCTTACAGACATTTATCAAGGTTCAGCCTCCTCAGACATGACACCTTATCTGCAGATTCATCCTCCGTGCAGCAGCAGGCTTCATATTAAGGGAATTGCTACAAACAAGGCGTGCTGCATAATATGCTAACTACCTACCATATTTTACAGTATATTTGAGGTCTTGCTCATACTGTTGGGAAGCACAGGGGGTAAATTGTTATAGTGTATCACGGAAGCGAATATAAATGTGATTCGGACACATTTCATGGTATTTTTGTGACTTGCTCTATATGACATGGCTATAATGTCACTCATCACACTGGCTCAGACAGCAGCTGAAATGAGGTGGAGAAACCTACCACCTTGACAAGCAGCTTGTAAAATACAGTAGATGGTTGACGGCATCCTGGGGTTGATTTTGAAGCAAGGACAAATCCCGTCCAATTGGTATAAAATAAAATTGGCATTACAAAATTAGTAAGACCCATCCCAAAGCAGTGCTGGAACAGTATGTACTCCTACTGCAACAAAGTTATTAATTTGTGGTTTTATAACAGTCACATCATCCTCACGTCACAATCAGGCCCTCAGTCACAAATTACAAACTGCAAGGAGAAACCAGTGAAATGCGCTCTGCCTCTGGCAAGCGCAGAAGACAATCTATGACGCGGTTTAAAAAAAAAAAAGGTTTTACATTTTCATCTGAAAAGCGCAGGCACTACATTTTTTTTGGCTGCTTAGAAACAGGTTGAAGGGGTCAGATCTTTTAAAGCATTTCACTTGGTGAAAAACAGGGATCATCACAGATTTAATGTTCATTTGTTCTTTGAGAGTCAGAAAGGTTCAGGTGATAAGCTAGTAGATCTGGAAGCTGTGGCAAGGTCGGGGCTGATGGGATTCTGCTCTTTAGATCAAAGTCTTTTCTTAAATGAAGACTGCCAAATTCTTCCTGACTGCTTATTGTAAACCTGTTGACTCTTATAAGATCGTTCTGTAGTGTACCCATATAAATGTATACTAAGGCAAATTGGAGGGAATTGGAATTGGTTTTAAAAAGGAATTGGAAATGAAACTGGAATTGACCTTGAATATAATATCATGTTTAATTGACTGGACTGGAGTCACAATATTACACACACCCATCTTATTTTTTGTTGTGGATTTACTCATGGAAGTGAAACACACCCAAGAGCCCCCACCTGAACCAGAGAGGGCAAATGGGAATTCGACAGTGTAAAACTAAGGGAAGTAGACAAACGATTTGTCCACATACCGAAAAGTTTGTCTATTTGACTTAGTAACTTGAATTTTTACCAGCTGATTTTTAATTGAGGTTAAAGTCATTTCTGTGGGAATCACACAGCAATGACTTGTGCAGTCTTTCCATGCGTATAATGCAACAACACTGGGGTGTTAAAAAAAAAACAAAAAACAAAGTAAATGGTCAATATAGTCAGTCCTGTAGTAGGTGACAGAACCTGCCACTGAAAGGAACTGAATAGATTTTTAATTTTTTTTTACAGTTCCTGTGTTTTTGCCCATAGTAAAAAAAAAATTAAAAAAAAACAAAAAGCAGCTGTTTGGCCTTCGGTGTCATATGACTTAATTCCCAGAGAGACGGGGGGAGTGAGCAAGCAGCCATTCATCAGAGTGACAGGCAGATGGCCTGAACTTTGTGGAAGATATATTTCCCATAGTAAAAGCACAGCAACATGTAATAAAGCACAGTCAAAGCATGGTAAAGCAGAGGAAAGCATTGTAAAGAATTGCAAGGTATGCTGAAGAATATTAATACACATGGCAAACCAGAGTAAACTATGGGAAATACATGGTATAACTATGGGGGAAAAACAGGGTAAAACTGCAACAATACTGTGGTAAACATTCTAAGGGACATCATGAGAAGGACACTCTGTGGAGTGTAGGTGAAGGATCAGTGTGAGACCCCCACGCTGCACTCAATCCACTGGCTGCACACGCCTGTACTCCCTGGGGAATGTCTGCCAGGGCTCAGTGATGTGTGTATTAGTGCATGTGGGTGTGGATGTGTGCATGTGGAAGAGACACTGACAGTCTTTGACAGACGTTCTGCCTTTTCAGCTCTGTGGCATCCATTTGAACTAGGGCTAAGTTAGAGGATTCATAATAATATCCCTGTTTGAGGCTAAAATCAGGAAACACCAATGCGGGCGGGGGACAACAACACACTGGGCTCCTGCAAACATTTAGTTAGTTCAGCATGTCAGTGTCCCCCCACGTTAATCCAATGGATTGGCCTTACTTTGTTTATTTTTCAAGTTTCACCTTCCTGTAGTGCTTGATTACTTGATTGTGTTTTTAATCGAAATTGCCAGCCCTAAATTAAACAGTAAACGATAGGAGTCATACCACAGATTGACACTACAGTAAGAACACTGAATAACTATAAACACACAAATGCATGGAGAGATAAGTACCTTGATAAAGTGATTCCCACACATAAAACACAGTAAGATATCAAACTTAAGAGTACGTCTGTAATAGAATCAGTGAGGAAGGAGGGGAAAGCTAGCATTCATTTTGACTGGCGGCTGGATCTCGGGTTTGTTTTCTCTCAAGCTGGATGCCTTTGAGACTTGCAAATACAAAGACTGGATTTAGCATGGGCTTCTGCAGCGCTGTGCTCAATCTAAGAGCGAGCCCTTCACTGTTTGGGTGCTTTTTCAATTTTAATTGAGTTTCGAGGTAAACACCACGGAAAGAGAACAATTGTATTAAATTGCGGTGTTTACCTTTGCACAGGGATGTTTACTCTCTGCAAGCGGGCTTGGTGTGTACAGTAAATAGAATCTGCATAAATAACAAATCCTGCGGAACGAAGCTGGAGTCCTGATCACAGGAGATGCTCTGCAGCAGCCAAGCGCTTGGAAACCATTTTCTGATAACAGCCACTTCATGAATACGGGAAAATTAAGCAAGCAGGAGCTGCACAATTTGTAATCATATTGAAAAAGAACAACGGCTCAGATAGATGAACTGTGGGGCCTCAAGTACACTGAGCGTAGCTGGCATGTGTTTCTTGTCCAGTGGGTGGCTAAAGGTAGGAAGATTATCCAGTTGCTTTGTTTGGGCTTTATTATTTCAAACCCAGTTTGGTTTGTTTGCTTTGGTTCAATTTGGAAGCAAAATCATTTCTGAGTTCTTTTTCACCTGTTTGCTTGATATGAATTCAGAAGGACCGTTTTGTTATTTTAGACTGCTGCAAAGAGGTCCATATTTATCATGCTTGTTATTTTCCTCCACTATCGCCCTTCCAGGCATTCCTGTCGTTTCAATGGGTTCAGTGTAAAGGTGCCCAATCATCAGAAGGGCTTTTGTTTCGCTCACATCCTGTCATTGTCTTCTAGTCACAGCACCCTGCAAAAGTGTCCAATTTGATTAGAAAGGGCTTGCAAGGAGACACAAGCTAATCTGAATGTCACTTTCTTTTGTGTTTGAAATGTACATGTCAGCTCAAAAGAGAAACCTGCAATCTGACAGGACTGGACCCCATTCTCTAGCTCTTGTGAGTTTTCTCTTTCTGATCTTGCAGGAAATCATGTCGATTTCGAATTTCCTGGTAAGACGCAACAGTTTGGAAGATGCCTTCACTTTTTTAGGTTGTTTTTTGAAACTCCACAATGACAATCTTAACCTGAGCGTACAACATACAAACAAACATGTCATTATGACATCTGACACTGTAAAACAACAAAACAAAAAGGAAATGTTTCCTCAAGTATTTTAACAGGCAGCCCAGTTCCAAAGTTTGTTTTTCACCATTGTTTTATAAACAGAACATTACAGTTTACTTTCTTAAAATGATTAACAGGCAGCTCGGAAGTGTGTTTTGCATTCAAAAATTGGTTGGCATTTAAATATTTAAACATGGAACACGTACATTCGCCACTGTAGTGTGTGTTAATACAGTTGGTGTAAACTTTCTCTTTCAACACCTGTCCAGTGTATTTGGGTTTAGAATGGGTTTAAGTATCCCAGAACTGTCTGTGCCCCCAACATCTCATTTGTAGTTTTGCATAACATGAATAACATGCCGAATGCACTTTCCTAAAATAGCTTGTCGTAATTGCATTTTAATATCTCAATTATACCACAACCGTAAATCAAACAGACACGTGAAAATAAAGATCTCAAGGAGATTTAACAATTCCAACCTTCAGAAATAAGCATGGGTAAAGGTTTCTAATAACGCACGCGAGAGCCCATATTTATCAAAGTACTGGAACATTTCCAGATGTATTGGTACAACTAGCACACCAGAGGAAAACAGCTTGATAAATAGGACCAAGAGGCTGTGATTGCAAGAAGCACAGCTGTTATTTAGTTTTTATTTTGTTTTCAGTAACTTACTTTTTCCAAAAAAATAAGTACTGGCACAGAATATTGATATGTATATAGTGGTGCTTTTTCACGTTAGTTGTACAGTTCCAAAAAGAAGACAAGTCTGTACAATAAGGAACAACATTCCCTGCTTTCAAACATATTGACACACTGGTCTATGTGACCCTCGCTGGCCTCGCTGCAGCCTCTCCAAATTCACGCTGTGTTTCATTTGCAATACATTGTCCACTTTTGAAAGCAGGTCCACGAAACTACTGAATATGATTTAAATAAGCAGACCATCATGTGACTTCATATTTTCCATTACTGAAAAGACAGAACCAACTGTATTTTCAGAGCCATTGGCAGACCAGGGCATTGCCAGCAAAGTGGTCCTGATACTTCATCACACACTGGTGCGGACATGGCTGTGGTAAATAGACACCCACTGGTACCAATGCACTGCAAATGCAACAAACATACCTGCCCTTGACCTCTTCCATTGACTCTCAGGATGGAACTGTTGCACTGCTGTAATGCCCCTGCAGTAGTGCCATTGATAAGGGTCTATGTGGTTCAATACAAATGCTGACACCTTTTTTTTTTCCCCCTTCTGAAATCCATTTCTATTCTTTTTTTTTTTATCTTTACCTTTTTTTTCACTTTGAAAAATGCTTTCAGTGCACCAGCACAGTCTCTTGTGACACAGGTTCACCTTGATCAGAGATATTTACTCTTCATTTGTTATCTGATCTGCACTGCTGAGTGTCAATGGAAAGCCTAGCACAAAGAGGCCTGGACTGCTCTAAATGGAAAAGAGGAACGCATGCCCCCCTGTGCAAGAGCAGCTCTTATCAGCTTGAGACCAGTGCCTGACATTGCTGGATTTTCAAACCATGGCCAGCAGAGCATGAGGGGCATTCAAAAGGGGCAAGAGCCTGAGGCCCAAATAATAAACAGCCCTTTTTATTAAATTCTGCAAGCCTAGAATAGGGATCACAGCAGTCTTTCATTATGAAAAGTGGACCGCCGATGCCCTCTGCTTTAACCAGTGATAGTGACTGGGTGCAGGGATGCTGTTGACGTCTTTTGAAACATGGCTTGCTTGTTAGTTTGCCTGTTTTTCAGATTGTTTGTAAATCAAGCCCTTCGCTCTCTCTTCCCCTCTTCTGAAAGGCATTTCCATGGTAATCCCAGCTGGATGCAGATAAGGGCAAGAGGCCACCCTTGGAAGTGTTTATTCTTCTTCAATACAAATTAATCCCTGTGATTGATTACAAACTTACAGTAGGCTTAAGCACTGCTTATCAAGAGCTAGTTTTACCTATCAAAGCTCACTGCTCTCGCACACAACTGGGAAAAGGTTTTATTCAGGCGTACTACAAGGATGGCTCAGAGGACCTTGCTCCATCATATTAAAATAGTGCACTATAATTGCACTGTTGGCATCCTAATAGATTGAAGAAATCTGCAAGGGTAGATGCCTCTTTGTGCAATAATATATTACATGAACCAAATAAAGCAGTTTATATTAATAGTTTATCTGGAGCTTATGAAAGTAGAATCAAAAGGTTACCATGTGACTCCAAGTACAGCGCCCTGCTGTCCTTTGTTTAGGCTTACCATGTGACTCTATGTACATTAGCTCAGTTTTCTACTCACATTGCAATGCATTCTGTTAAGTGTAGCCCTGCTGTGAAAGTTAACAGATATGCACTGGGGTGTGAGTTGAAAAGCCTGAACTGTCCCAGACTGAGCTAGTGTACATGGAACCATAGGGTAACCATATCTAAAGGAAGAACAGCTAGGTAATAATTCATTTGGCTGCTATGTTATTATATAAAGGAGTACAATGGGATACAATTACACTTAAGCGTTCCATTAACCTGCTTTAAGTTTTTAATGGTATGGTTTTTATGAGCTTTAGTGAGTCAAAGTACTTTCGAACTTTAAGAGTTTTTTTCACTTCTGTTGCATAAATTATGCTACTTTTGTGAGAAAGATGAACTTTGTGACTGGGGCCTTAGCTCCACATCACAGGGGAAACTGGAGCATCCGAGGAGCCTGGGGTTCCTTTTCATTTGGCCTCTCAGATTTAGGACACAGTACAGCTGACCGAGAGATTGCTGGCAGGGTGGACCAAGGTATCACATGCCAGTAGAACCGCAGAAAAATATTGTAACACATTATATTGGAAGACTAATGAGTCACACGTTCATAAGGTTCGTACTGCGAAATATGTTTTATGAAGCTGACCACTGGATAAATCCTCACTTCCAGCATCACAGTCTCTTCCCCAACAGAAATGAGGGGTACTTTTTTTTTTTTTAAAGACCAAGCTTTTTTTTTTGTTTGTGTTTGTAGATACTGTTTCCACAATCTTTATTTTGTGCTTATGCTGAAAACTCACAGCATTGGTACAGTACATTAAGCACTGAAAGGGTTAATCTGTGCTCACAAAGAAAATACTTTTATTAGAAGCAACTGCTAAATAACCCCAGGGATGTACTATAATAATATCTAATACAGTATATGGCAAATGAGTCTTTCCCCTGGTTTGCTACAGTATAAGCAGGTTTTCACAAAGCCGCTCTGCAGCATTTTCTCTTCTAAAGAATTGCTGGATTGACGTCACCACTTCATACCTGGCTCTCCATGGAGGTGCAAGTGCAGTGTGAAGGCAATAGATTTAACATCATTGTTGGTCAAACTAAAACGAAGATTGTGAGATACTGCTAATCCTGTCAGATTCACACCACCCTGCGTTTGTAGGATTCGAGAATCACAAGCTTATCGGAAACCGCATAACCAGAAACAGAGTCCCTATTCCTGGTGAGAACACGCTGACCAACAGATAATTGCATCTGCACCCTCTGTATTTTGTAATATAAAATAGAAGACACCAATAGTGAGGGTAACTAATCTCAGTACAGGGGTTATTGTATATGTGTTTTTGGTTTATTTTCTGACAGAGTACTTGGGCATGTCTTGTTATGGCTATTATAAGCCATGTCCCCATTAGAAACCACGGTCGCAGCTGCACTAAATCAGTTTCAGAATATGCACAAATACATGAATAAAGTAATAACACGGAATTCCTTACCTTAAATACAGAAACTGCTAACAGGATATTGTAAACAGCTACAAGAGTTAGTTTCTTGAGTTTTCTGGCTTGTTCGGTAAAGAACAGTACAGAAACCAAAAGGCACGACATAGATCATTTCTACCTGTTTTATTAGCTTTTTTGAGTCTTTCTTTCGCTTTACAAAATCTGCATGAGACAGTCCTATTAAAACAATAAGAGTTAGCCCAGGGCCACACATTAGCATATAGAAGAGTGATTGAACAGCTCTTTAGAATCAGTAGGGTAAAAAACATATCTATTATTTTGACGGAACTCATGCCTTTGTGTGTGGTTTTGATGGGACTTTGATTAAAGCTTAGTAAGGTGCCTGTTCAATCCTATTGCCCCTCTATCTCTCCCTAAAGCCTTGTGATAGAGAGGAGACCAGTGACGGGTGTGTGTGTGTGCACTGTATGTGTGTGGACAGGTCTCCCAGAGGATGGAAATGCATTCTGATAGCCCTTGAAAGAGACATCCAGGCCAGGCCCTTTACCAGGGCTCTGACTTGACATGACAAGGGCACAAGCCTTTGTGGTGTCAGCTGACCGTGTTGGCAAAGCAGAGGTTGAATGCAGCCCCCCTCCCTCCCAGAGCTGTGCAACTGGCTGATCAATGCTAGCCTCGTGCATACAATGGCAGGGTGGATGAATAAGGGTATTGATTGAAGGGAATGGTTTATTCAGACAAACAGGTGCGCCATTGTGAATTGGAGATTATGTGGAAATTATTACAGACGGCAGGTGCTATTCAAAAGATGCTCTTTTCAAGGTTAGAGGAAGCGAAGCAATTTAGTATATTTTTAGTTTGTTCTTTCTTTCTTTTTAATTTAGATCTGTTGACCACTGTTTTGAAGGTTAATTGGGTCTAGGAGGAGGTTGTGCGTTCATGGTGATTGTGGGCTTCATCAGTTTCAGGGGAAGCAGCTGTACCCCCTACAAGGATACCAAAGGGTGTGGTGTTATATTAGGAAGGGGATTCCTAATACAGTGGCCACACCATCAGTATCTGATGATAATCAAGGTACACTCCCTTGGCAAGGTCTCCTTATTCCCAAGGTCCACCAACTGCTCTGCACTGTCTTCCCAAGATAAATGAAAGGTGAAAAAAGGAGATCCGTATTTTACTCAAATTTAAGCCCCAAATTCAAAGACCCAGTCGCATTTAACTCCTAATGAAAAAAAAAAAAAACACAGTAATCAATGGTTGAATGACCTTTACATTTCTAGGAGCCAGCATGGAACATTTACAGATGGGATTGAGCGTGACGCGCAGTCTGGGTTTCTAGCAGCCCGTTAGTATGTGCTGTCAGTTGCAAGGCAGGCAGTTCGGTACAAGAGCGCAGGTTTCCATTGTTAGTTAAGCACTGTTCCTCTTTCCATTCTGGAAGTCATTAGAAGGTCACAGGGAGACCGCACAGTGGCCCAGTCCCGGTAGAACCGTATCAGCTTGGGATAGGCTTGTGATTGTATCCACAAGGGTAACCTTAATTAGGGCAATTCTCTCAGCCTGTCATTATATTATAGCAGCAAATTCAATTTCTGGCAATTAGAAGTGACACAAAAGCTATGGAAATCAAAGTGAAGTGCATATGAGAGGCTCTTTGCACCTAGTGGGCCTCGCGCCTAATCAAGGCTGATCAGAGTATTTGTTTCAGGAGCTGATTACTGATTAAGCCTGCAGTGTTAATGACGCTCTTCTATTTTTGTTTTTGTGTTTTTTATTCCTTCATTTTCCTCTTCTTCCTTTGCTTTTGCTTTTTCATCTTCTCCTGCTTTTTTCTTCTTACTTTTCTTCTCCTTCTATCCTTTATTTGCAAAAAGAGAGCATTCAGAAAAGGGGGGGCTACATTGAAAAGGATTAATTGTTAGAGAGCAAATCGCACAGATGTTTAAGACCAGTTATTTATAATACTGTCACTTCCCAAGCACACAAAAAAAGGGCTTCTGTTTTCCTGACTGCACTGCAAACAGAGATCCATGATGACCTGCGACTGCCTTGGCCCCTAACTCTTGCAGGTAATCAATTCATTTTTTATATAATATTCTTAATTTTATTTATATATATATATATATATATTCTTAATTATATGAGTTAGCTATTGTGCAAATTAATCTGCTCCCCTCTTTCTCTTCACCTTAATCTCCTCTTGCGCAAACTCTCCTGATCTCTCCTTTACCCCATTCTACCCCTTTCTCTTGCTCTCCTTTCCTTCTCTTTACTTCCTTCATTCATTCCACTCTCTCTTTCTCTCTTTTTCCTACAGTATCTTGCTTGTCTTTGCAAGGCCTGACTGACAGCAGAAATGTTGCCTGAGGGTTCAAAATTAATTAGGTTTTAATTGGTTTCAGGGCTCCAGTTTATAAATCAGCTTGTGCTTATTCCTTATGATGTTTCTGAACCGCAGAGAAAACTGCCGGAATTTGTAAATGGAAGAGAGGAGACGTCGCGATGGTACGACAGGTGCAGAAGGAATTTGTAAATGGAAGAGAGGAGACGTCGCGATGGTACGACAGGTGCAGAAGGAATTTGTAAATGGAAGAGAGGAGACGTCGCGATGGTACGACAGGTGCAGAAGGAATTTGTAAATGGAAGAGAGGAGACGTCGCGATGGTATGACAGGTGTAGAAGGAATTTGTAAATGGAAGAGAGGAGACGTCGCGATGGTACGACAGGTGCAGAAGGAATTTGTAAATGGAAGAGAGGAGACGTCGCGATGGTACGACAGGTGCAGAAGGAATTTGTAAATGGAAGAGAGGAGACGTCGCGATGGTACGACAGGTGCAGAAGGAATTTGTAAATGGAAGAGAGGAGACGTCGCGATGGTACGACAGGTGCAGAAGGAATTTGTAAATGGAAGAGAGGAGACGTCGCGATGGTACGACAGGTGCAGAAGGAATTTGTAAATGGAAGAGAGGAGACGTCGCGATGGTACGACAGGTGCAGAAGGAATTTGTAAATGGAAGAGAGGAGACGTCGCGATGGTACGACAGGTGCAGAAGGAATTTGTAAATGGAAGAGAGGAGACGTCGCGATGGTACGACAGGTGCAGAAGGAATTTGTAAATGGAAGAGAGGAGACGTCGCGATGGTACGACAGGTGCAGAAGGAATTTGTAAATGGAAGAGAGGAGACGTCGCGATGGTACGACAGGTGCAGAAGGAATTTGTAAATGGAAGAGAGGAGACGTCGCGATGGTACGGCAGGTGCAGAAGGAATTTGTAAATGGAAGAGAGGAGACGTCGCGATGGTACGACAGGTGCAGAAGGAATTTGTAAATGGAAGAGAGGAGACGTCGCGATGGTACGACAGGTGCAGAAGGAATTTGTAAATGGAAGAGAGGAGACGTCGCGATGGTACGACAGGTGCAGAAGGAATTTGTAAATGGAAGAGAGGAGACATCGCGATGGTACGACAGGTGTAGAAGGAATTTGTAAATGGAAGAGAGGAGACATCGCGATGGTACGACAGGTGCAGAAGGAATTTGTAAATGGAAGAGAGGAGACATCGCGATGGTATGACAGGTGTAGAAGGAATTTGTAAATGGAAGAGAGGAAACATCGTGATGGTATGACAGGTGTAGAAGGAATTTGTAAATGGAAGAGAGGAGACATCGCGATGGTATGACAGGTGTAGAAGGAATTTGACTAGCTGGAGTTGTAATTTACACCACAGAGTTGATTATGCGGCCGTCTGTTAACCAGATAAACCTGACCACTGATTGCTCCCAATAAAACACATCATTTTATATTTTAACATGTGTTGAACATTTTCATTTTCCTGGTTAGAAAGCTTCATAAATGCAGTAGCAGTGTTATGCAAAGCTAGTCAATTGCAGTGCATTACTTTCAGGGCGTGGGTCAATCACCCACCTCACTGCTTACACTCCCTATTAGTCCAGTTTTCTTGCCAGGACAGAAATCCAATAAAAAAGCCCAGCCCCCCCAAAAACAAAATCCAACAAGCATGGCCTTTTAGTTAATCTCAACCCTTTTGATTATTTGTATCAAAATCAAACACATAGGATTGAGGTAAAGGTCACACAATGTGTATCAACTAAAAAAGGGTGAAATCAAGTCTTTACTTGTCCACTGACAAGTTCTCCTGAAGGGCTTTTACAGATTAGTTGTGATTGTACCCTTTAAGAAGAGAGAGGGAGAGTGAAAGAGAGAGTACGTGCATATGAATGAGAGAGAGAGAGAGAGAGAGAGAGAGAATGGGAGGGAAAAAGAGAGAAAGACAGTCTGTGTATGTTAAAGCGAAGAAATGTGAGAGGATGTGAGTGTGGGAGAGAGAGAGACTGATAGAAGGAAAAATCAAGAAAGAGAAGAGAGTTCAAAGCACTGAAATTAGTTAGAAGGTAGGTGGATAGTAAAACGAGTAGGCCATTACTCCAAGGGCGATCGCAGCTCGCTTTCTAAAGAACACCATGCAGAACAGTGCATTGCATTAACTGCAGAGACAAAGGCTTTAGCTGAAGCATTTGCCTGCTTGACCTCCTGTATTTGTTACTGTGCATTGCCTGCCTGCCAGTGCCCTCAGCGTTTGCATGCACGGATGTGGGGTTTGGCCCGTCCTGTGTCCTCTCTATGTGCAACTGTGTTCGGTTCCGGAATAGGGGTCTGTCTGTGTGGAGTTTGCATGTTCTCCCTGTGTCTGTGTGGTTTTTCTCTGGGTACTCTGGTTTCCTCCCACAGTCCAAGTACATGCTGTTCAGGTTGATTGGTCATTCTAAATTGCCCTCTTTGTGAGTTTGTGTGTTTGTGTTTGTGTGTGTGGTGCCCTGTGATGGACTGGCGTCCTGCCTTGCACCCTGTGTCTGCTGGGTTAGGCTCCACCTCACCGCGACTGTAAAGGATTTAGCGGTTAATGATAATGGATGGATGGATGGATTACTGTCTACTATGCAGATATTAAACAGCACATTGAGATCATATCTTGATATGATTGAAGGCGAAACAAAAAAATGGAATGGGATTCAAGATGCAGGAAAACATAACAAGTGAAGATGGTGACTCATTTAAAGCAGCGTTATGTTCTCTGTTATTCCTTTCTTGCATAAGTCCTCCCTCGTGCAGCAAAGTTGCTTCTGAGTACCTTCATGAATGCTAAAGCCAGTGACAAATTAATAAAAATGCCTTCAGAATCCCACACCAGCTCCCAGCCCCCGGTCCCATTTCTCCCGCAGATAAACTACGGAGGAGATTCACACCACATTTTCACATGCGTAAACCCCCTACCGATACACATGATTAAAAGCAAAATAAGCAATGCGTCTTTAATTAAGGAAATTGGGCAGATCTGATGAAGCTTGGTGTCTCAAGCAGTATTGTGACGATGCGACAAGACAGTTTTATTAAAGGCTTTTCTTGGGTTGAGCTCCACTAATAAACTCTGTATATATATATATACTTTACTTTCTGATAAATTATATATATATATATATAATTTATCAGAAAGTAAAGTTTGAATAACTATTAACACCAATTAAACAACATGTGTTAATAAGTTTGAAAGATAGCTGTTAACAGTTAGTAAACTAAAAGTGCCGCTTAAAATAAAGCATGTTCGAATTTCTCATCAGTTTAATAGGAAATAAGACTGATCTGTATTTCCCTTGAATTACTGACTTGAAGAGTTAACAGGAATTCTTTGAAAGGCTTAACCCTGACGATGACAATGCTCAAGAAGGTGCTTCAGTGGGTTGCCATTTGAAATGCCGTTTGTGCTGGCAGTGATGAAGTGTATGTTTGCTGGTGCCAGCGTAGGTGAGTGGAGTCCTCCTGAGAGAGGGGAGGTGTGAATCACAGATTGAGGCCAGTTTGAGTTTGGTGAGCATTTCTCCTCGCGGGGCTCAAAGACCTCTGCAATGAGGAAAGCATGAAGCAACCTAGGAGTTGGAATTCACAACACACACCCACCCACAGACACACACACACACTCCCCACGTGGGGACCTCTGCAATGAGCGAAGCGCGAAACAACCTGAGAGTCAGCAGTAATAGTGATTCATGGCAACTGGGGCTGCAGTCTGCCACGGTGACGCGTCGGACATGATAAAGAACTGGCTTTCCGACAGGGGAAGGATTAGCCTCGTCTGGAGGTTTCTTCACAACTTATATTTTTTTGTTTTTGTTTTGTTTGCAATTAATAATGTTTACACAGAGCACCAAGGGAAACTGACAACTGAGAAGCACTGCAGGCAAGAAGGAGCATGAGGTGTTGCGAACTGGGACTTCAAGTGCAGTTAGACTGTAGGATACCCACTATATGTATTGGAACAACAGTGCAGTCCTGGTATTCTATGGAAGGGGTAAACACACTGCAGTCTACTGTGATATATGCTATATGGACTGTAGTACCATACTGACGGAGGTGTTCCAATCGTTCTGATATTTGTTTCAGTATGTTGATCCACATACTGTGAATTACACAGTGTTGGGTATGTGGAAAGCTGTATATCTTGGAAACAGCTCATACACATTTGATTCAACTTTACATAGACTTTAGTTGCCAGTAGTTATTCCACAGTGGATTATTCTGGTTGGTTTATTGACCTGGGAAGCACTTATATCTTAGTATCTGGTTTTGCTGAAAATATTCATAAGCACTTACTATGAGGTGTTATTTTATAGTACAGGTACATGCTGCAGATTTGAGTCAGAGAGACCTCCTCTTCTCCTGATATCAACACCTATAATCTATATCCTTGGCAAGGGAAATATACTGTGTGCTGTTGACATAACTTGTGTCTCATAACCTTTCTCCTAGTGGGTGATTTCCTTCTTTAAAACTAAAAAGAATAAACTACAGTGTAATTATCAGGAACATAAAAGGCTGCGTCTGTGTCTTTCAGCCCAGCATAATAGAAGTAATTACATCAATTATGGTTTGAATGCTTCAATTAAATAATTAATAGCTGAAATGTGTTTCATATTATTTGCCTTTTATGTAAAAGCAGCTGCTGGGGGTGTGGGCGCTGTGAGTGAGGATCCCGTGCAGTTCGGAACTCACTCTGTTAGAACTAGCGCTAATGGCTTTAAAATAGTTATAATATATGCTCTGCGATGGAGGTGTTCCCTGTTAACAATATAACAAAACCACCAAAGACTATCACTGTTAATTGATCTGTGCTTTGCTTACCAACCGTAAAGATATAATCAATGACGTCAATACGCACCCCAGCTTGATACAATACTGGTCATTATTTTGAAAGGGTACATACCCAATGTGAACAGCACTTTAAGGGTTAAGATGTTGCCTGTTCCTCTCTGTACAAACACACACTTAGATAGAAATCAGGCTGAAAGACACCAGAGCTTACAGGGAGAAATATGGCACGGAGACAATGAAAAGATGTTATTGACATAAGAGTTAGTAGCTTGAAAAGTGGTGGGATTTTGAAGCTGTTTAAGATCGATATTTGAGGCAGCTCTCTATGATGACTCAGTGGAATGAGAGCCCCTGGGCCTGGGAGCTGGGGGATTGTTAAAACAGGAATACAAATAAAATAAACGGATTCTGTCTTTATGCAAGAGGTTGGTGAAATTGGGTCTCTAGAATCAATTTGGTGCACCTTTAAATAAGAGCCAGCAGTAATTCTGATGCACTGTTTAATACAAACATTGTTAATGTGGTCATTTACTCAGGAAAAGAGTAACCAGACTGCACTGTTTTATATGGGCAATACTGTCCACAGTGGCAGACAGAGGTTTATCTGTCAATGTGTGTGTTAAATAATTCACCTTATGGGACATCCAGCAGTGGAAGAGTAATGCAGGTTTATTTTAACACGTCCCTTGTCGTCTGTTACAAACTACGTATATTCAGTACTTAAAACACTATATGAACCCTTAGAAAACTGTTCCATGCTATTTTTGCATGCTATTGTTTGTAGTTTTGCCACGTTTTCCCGTTGTTATACTATTCATTTAGCCTGGTTTGCCAATTTTATTAATATGCCAACCTATTCTTTACCGTGCTCAAGCAGACACGCCTTGCAGCTCCTTCTCTCACTGGTGTTGTCGAATGTGGAAGGCACTCTACCTGTGGAAGAGCGGTGTAGTTCACCTTATCTGTGGTCAGGGACGCTAAGCGGTTGTTAAGACGGTTCGCTTTCATTGTGAACGACTAAGAGGACTGTTAATAACTTTAGAGGTTGATTGGTCCACCACATCCATACCTGGCATAATATATATATATATATATATATATATATATATATATATATATATATATATATATATATATATACACACACACACACACACACACACATATATACATACATACATACATACACACATTCATAAAATTGCCATTAAAAAAGGACAAAAAGAAAATGCTGTTCTGATTGTAAAATTAAAAGTACATTTTCAATCTTGATATAAAAACTGTAAGAGTCCCAGCTTCCCTGATCAGAGAAGGCAGAGCATTTCTTATTTAGGGTCTATATATCTACTGTACAGTACTGTGTGCGCCTAAACTCCTTTCACATCGGCTCACATCCACCCGTCACTATCAACCTTGGCTGGATGTGAAAGTCTTCATATTCCAGTGCAAATCTGTGGGCCACCAAAGTCAATGGATCATGTCGATGTTACAGCAACACAGCACAGCTCCCCATACGCCCTGCTCGGTGCTGGTACTGTAGAGGGGGTATATTTAGAGATTGCCTGAAGAAGCTTTTTCTGTCCCAGAGGCCAGTCTACAACCTTCTCGGCTGCCCACACCCCTAAAGCATGCTAAAGAAGCTGGAAACAGTGCAGAGCTAGCTGAAATCCCTCCGTCAGCTGCAGACTGCCCTGTCAAGAAGCATAAAGACTGTGCAACTGTTTCCCAATTGATGCTAAACCATTTGAATCTGTATCTTGCAAGGATATTCTGACTTTGAATGTTTTTAATTTGACTTTGTCACATTGCTTTGAAATGTAGCAGCCCCTCCCATCATAAAGAAAACTATGTAACCCCCCCCCCCCCACACACACACACACACACACACACACACACACACGCTCACGCACACACAGTCTTATTTGCAAAGTCAGTATTTCCAGTGTCACATGGACGTTTATTGAGTGAATCAGGACAGGGTTTGAATAGTGCTGTTCCTCTACATCACAAGGGCTTTACAGCACAGTGTGTACTTTGCTGTATACTGACTGATCCAGCATGTCTATGCAAGTATCCCTCCATTTAAAAATAAAAATGAACACATGCTTTGACCTTTGCTTTTCAAGCCCTCTTTGACTTGGAGAAATGTTCTTCATGCACAATGTATTGCATAAGACAGGCTATGTAGTAGCTTTGCTCCAGTAACCTCTGTAGCCCTTTAAATGTTTGGGCAATTTTTTATTCTATTTACTAGCTAGCAAAGGCCCCCAGACTCCCCCCAGCATTGCAGTCATATTGTGTCAGTCAGTTTTTAGCAAGCAGTACTAAAAGAAGCTTTGTTAAAGCAGACACTCGTTTTAATCAATGAATGTTCTTGCGTATTGCCTGTGTTACACTCTGTTTACCTTCCGCTGATTTGTACCTGCACCTTATACCATTTAGGCCAGTTACCTTACTGTCCGCACAGTCAGATTAAATTAGCGAGAGTGAATGGCAGTTAGAGAAAGCAAGGAAAGAGAGGGTCATTCAATTGCCTGCACTGGGAGCTCTGCGGCTGCAAGAAGCCAGGAAAACTCCGAAGGGGCTAAACAGCAGCCAGCGAAGGCAGAGGAGCTGTTAACATTTCAACAGCAGAGGATTAAGTAAAACAAAGGGGGAGATTAGCTTTATAGACTACAATGGGACTGTGCCTCGCTCGAGGAAAATCACAGGTGAATGTTTGGTTTGAACCAACGTTAAAATGAGCAAGAATTTAAAAGGCAGTGTTCAATCTCTTCCATCCCCTTCAATGATTTTAAATGACTGGGCATTAAATATGTAAATTTATTACATATTTATTAAATAAATGTATACCCTATCTTAGATACAGTACTGGTCATTGTTTACATTGCACACAATTCATTATACACTCACACACACATACTGTCTAACCACATCTTCTTTATGCAGACAGACAATGAAACAGATTGCTCAGGTCACCGTTGTTCCATATGCCTCTCTGTTTGGATGCAGTCAAACTATTCTATGACTGGAACTGCTCTGCTATTGTTTGTACCAATTGCTTTGGCTGGAGTTAAACTACAGTACAAACCATCGAGTGGTGCCACACACTACTCTGACGGGCTACTTTCTAAAAGCTGGACTAGCCATTCCAAAAATGGGGCTTCTTACCAAAAAAGGGGCTATCGATTTCAAAAATGGGGCTACTTCCCGAAAACGAGGATATCCTGAAGAAATGTAAATTCCTTACTTTTGTTCTCACTGCTAACATAAAGCCCAACAGGAAAATGGAAACAGCAAACCTGATTCGAGCTGAGTGGATTCTCCAGATAACTTCGGGCAGCTTCAGTCGACAGCAGCCCCGCTTCCTGATAGAGATGGAACCCGAAGAGCAAGCTGCAGTTTTTAGTTGAATGTATGCTGATTATATGGTCTTTTTATTAGACGTTTACTTTAAATATAGCCTTCTTTCATAGCAACACAATCTATATCATTTATATATTGGAGTGCAGTTCTTCAGCATTGCTGGCCTTACCCACAAAGGCACATAAAGCGGGGTAGCCCTTACGAAGATGATTTTATTTGTACTGCATGCAGTGGATCTCGTGCTGTTGTGCAAGACATGCAGGCTGTGCTGCCGTTCACTTGTGTGTTTGGCACTGCAATGGCTCAGCCCTCACTTCTTCATCCAGAATGGTTTACTGTTTGATTGTTCATCTGCTGGTGCACACATGGCTTGGAAGAAAAAACTTCATGACAGACGCCGCCCTCCACCTCCCTCAAATAAACCCATTTACAAAAGCACCACATTGGAGCATGGGATTTCATTTATAAAATGCCCTCCTTGTGCTTTTTTTGTGAGACACGACTTTGGTAGCTGCCATGGTTTTGCCTGTGCTTTTTACTCCTCTGCCTGGGAGCATAGAGCACACACACACACACACACACACACACACACACACACACACACACACACACACTCTTACCCGACCACAGCCTTCAGCTGCTGCAATGATTTCTCTTTCTTTTTTGAAGCAGATAAACTGTTTGAGATTCTGGGCTTGAAAGTCTTTCCATCAATCATTGTCTGCCGGTTCTGATTCAGTGATTTTTCTTATTCTCTTAATCCTACTCTGGTATAAGCGAGAGAATGGAGAGTTTAGAGCAAGTTTATAAAACTCAGTTAAAGTGACTTTTTTCTGAATTGTGAATAGACTTGCCATGAAGTAAAGGGGCACCCGTTGTGCCTCTGCGCCTGGCCGTGGTGACATCACCGCTCGCTTCGTCAGAGTCCTATTTAAACTGGGGAGAGCACTTAGTAAAGCAATCTGGCAAGGGTTTAATTAAATTGACATAATCATGCACCTTAGTGGCAAAGGCTAGGAGCTGGGGAGCAGTTCAGGCTCTATGCCCATTCAAACCTGACCATGACCAATCCTGTGAAGATGCACAGTGGCACTGAATATGAATTAAATGAGGTGGTGTCTGGAGTCATTTGACTTGTTACCCATTTCGTACTTTAACCCAGACCTAATCCATTAACCCACAGCGCCACTTAGGCTTCAGTTTGGTACATGCCAGTGTCAGTTTTCGAGGGAGTGGCTGTGCTCTGATGCTAAAGATTTCAACACTGTATTGGGAAATACGTCTTCCCATCAATCACACAGAGAGATCCACAGCATTAGTGAATGAGGCAGGACACAATGCACACTCCTTTATACTCCACTAAGCTTCCCGACTTCTAGAATTTACAGCTAGAATTTACATTTCATTTCCTGGAAGTGTGTCTATGTGCACATGTGTTTGCAGAGCAGGGAATCCAGCACTGCAGCACAGCACCATTGGGGGAACTATTTCACTTCATGCTGAATGCCCTAATAAAATGTGCTGCAGTATATCACATGTAAAATAACATACAGCACTAAAGCACACACACACACACACACACACACACACACACAGTATGAGAACAGTACAGTACAAATATATATATTTTTGGGGGTGAGAAAATCTCGGACTTCAGTTTGATCAAGGATTCTTTTTTCTTCAAAGGAGACAGTGCTTTGCAGCTCTGGAGGCCTGGGTTCAAAGACGAGAAGAACACAAACATTAAAAGATTAAAGTGGCTTCCATGTCAATTACTGAGGTCACGCTGGGACACGGTTACCCATACTGTAGGTTTATTGTGAGGAATATCACACCCTTCATTTTCCAGTGTCTCTCCTATCCCTGTACCTTTGCCTTGTCATTCCTTTCTTTGTTGCTCCAGGAAAGAAGGGGTTAAGCCCGCTGGCAACTTTATTCCCTCTCCCGCAGTAGCATCTCCCTGGGATTCCAACTAATTCCACAGTGTCTTGATTGTGCCTAATGAATGATGCCGTAGGTGCTAATTCCTCCTCTGCTTTAATTTATTTTGTCAGTGAAGGGAATTGATCCCAGGTCCCGATAAATCTCTACCGGTTCTTACTGTTTCTCCTCTCAGCTCAATTTAAAAGCCTGACTTCAGCTCCCTCTCTCGCATCTCATTAGAGATGGTAATACCCTCCACCCTCTCTCCCCTGCGCTAACAAGTCCAAAGAAGAGGTCTTAAAATCCCGCCCTTCAAATAAATGAAGTGTATTTCCAGCTGATTTGATCACTAAAGCCGAGGGAATACAAAGCCACAGGAGCAGTGGCTTTTGCAGGAGCAGTGGCTTGAAACCTTGAAAACTGGGAGACGTTGTTTGAGCAACTTTGCTGTATCAAACCGCAAGTCTTCTCTGGGGTTATAGTAGAAAATAATCCTCAACAGATGCTTAGACTAGTTTTCTTTCTCAGTGTTTTTCCTTGAAGAGAAATATTTCTAATCTACAATTCTTCAATTGTTTTCTAGCGAAGGATGGTTTTAGTTTACAGCTGTTTTTTTCCCCGGTTGTTCGTTTTTCTTTCATTGTTTAGGTAAATAACGTAGATGTAAGTATGTGTCTTCAACATCCCCACTGTCTAACTGATCTCCTGTTGGAGTAGTGTTGGTCAAAATCTATCATATCCGTGAGTGATCTAGTGTCTGATTTTACCAGCAGTGATGTACAGATGTTATGAAGGGTACACTGGGTTGATGAGCAAATGATTTCAATGATTCAAAGCCCCTTTTTCAATGTGGTACATTGTAATATATGAATATAATAAGGGGGACAGTACATTACCCAGGCTAGGGAAAAACTTGAATATTGTAGCTTTAGGGCACTAAAAGGATTTGGAACCGTTTGCATTGAGAATACTGTGCTCTGTAACAGGGTGACTTGAGAGCTCTGGTTTTTATCACTTTTTTTTTATTTTTTACTTTTAAAAACTTTTTTCAACTCAATTAATTTCATAGGCACATCTTTAAATGAAATGATAGAATGGAATTGATTGTGTCATTTTAAAAGGTAAGCAGTATTTCTCGCGGATTGAACATCAATATTCCCATAATTAGAATGAAAAAAAAGGTGAATATTTTGACATACACGGCAGCATTGATTTAAAAAAGAGAGAGAAAAAGAACTAGGTCTGTAAAGTTTTATTAAAAGCTGGTGTAGGCCAGTGATGGTGGAATATTCAAATCAGGTATATTAAAATGTTCTGGAAAATCACTTTGGCAGAGGGGCCTATCTCTTCAACATGTGAGTCTCTTACCCAGCTCGCAGTGTTGGTAATGATTCTCTGATGAGTGATCACATTGCTCTTTAAAAAAATAATAATCTAAAAGGTATTAAAAACTGCCTTGAGTTGAATAATGGCATCCAATTAAGTAATTAAACAAATAGCTGTGCTGCCCCAATGACAGCCGTCAATTCGTTTCAAAGGAAGTGGAAGATAATGGCTCGGCAGTCAAAACCAGGAGAAATTAGTGCCTGCTGATCTTTACATCAATAGTGTTTTGTGGCCCTCTGATATGGCGGCAGGGTTATAAATTATAGAGCGACAGGAGCCCTCGGCATTTGACCTTTTGGAATTATTCAAGATGAATTGCTACATTTGCTTGCATGTGAGTGCAGGAGTGGAGACGGAGCCTGCTTTGCAGAGTGGCTGTGAACACTATAGCCCAGCACAGCTGGTAATTAATGTAGTGTTTGTTGTGAGCGCTTGATCTGCACTCGGGTTGCAGGAGGACATTGCAAGCAGTGGGAATGTTTCAGTGCTCATAACTGAGTTATAGGTTGACAGTGCTGGAGAGCAGAGAACAGAGTGTTTGGCTAGCGCTGTTTTTAAGATGCAGAGTGAGCTGTCTACCAATAGATCATTCAGACCGCTGCTTGTTATCAACAGGTGACAGTCCAGGAGAGATGAGAATGGAGTGTGCTGGTGCTAATTTCTAAGGTGCTGAACGATAAAGAAACACAATCCCGATTTAACAAAGCAAAATGCCTTGTTATAAGATATTGTGACAACTAAAATCCCACTTTTTTATGTCATTGATGTGAAAGCATTAATATTCCATTTTAGAAACTGGATTAGTGACAAATGCCAACCACAGGATCTTTCAGACATGCAAAAGAAGGGAATTGTGAAAGGACAGCGCAGTGGCCCCAGATGTGATTGGCAGGAAAGAGACTTGGAGACAGGGAAGCTGCAGGTTTAGCACGGTCGTGCACATTTATTAACACAAGCAGAACAAAACAGGAAGATAAAAAAACAGGGCACGAGGGCCAAAACAAAAGTTTAAACCAAAGAATAAACACTGGTAGGCTGGGCATTCACCTTCACTACTCACTTATAAAGACACTGGCCAAACACACAAGTCCAACACTCACCCCAAAGTCTTTCCCCCTACAAAAGATTTGACTTCCCTTCTATACATGTGGCCATTCCCCAATTAGCATGACTTACTTAATTGGGGAATGGCCCCATTCCTTTCGTGATTGTTGCTGGGATAGATTTAACCCCATCCCTGCCAAACTTACATTAAAAATGCACTTATTTACACGGGCAGGCCTTCCGCCCTGCCACAGGATATATTAGTTTGAACATGTGGCTGCTCACCGATCTCGGTAGCAATTCGTTTTCAAGCCCCACTAAAGGAACAAGAAGATATAAAGGCACAGAGCGGGAAATCATTTTTCTTAACTCAACAAGTTTGCGCTGTTGGTTTTGCTGACAGCTCAGGAAAGCAGCGATTGAGTTTGTCAATAAATAGTGCCCAGAAGCTTGTAGGTGGTAAAACACATAAACAAATAAATAAAATGGTGCAACCTTCGAATGAATGATGGAGGACTGGGGAGGGGGGAGTGAGGGTGGAATCTGACATCTGGCAGTGCAGTAAAGCGATGCTCAAGAAAACCACAGCCGACATTCATCACCAAACACTGATTGCATGTAAAAGCAGTCAGTCGGAAAAAAGATTACAAACATTGATAAATGCATCTTTTATCCTCAAAGAGGGCGAGGAACATAAACCAGGAATGAAAGGTGAAGGAAAGAGGACTCGCTGCCGGGGGGAAAATACGACTCTGTCTAACACAGCTGCCCTGAGTCACAAATGCCAGCGCTCTGCAATGAATTATAAAATGAGTTTGCTGCACCGCTAATGTCAAAAGCCCTTATCTGAAGACAAAGACAGAATTAAATTGGTTTTCTTATTTTAAAATGTAGTGCATATTTCAGTGCCTGTAAAAAGTAAGGCTGATTTGTATTTCATTAAGTGAATCAGAATATTTTTGCCCAGCGTCTCTACAGTCAGCTCCTGGGTCAGAAGGACAGAATAGATGCAGCATAGACTGGTAAAAGATCATTCAAACTTATCTTTCCATATTAAATTACAAGTATTATTCAGAGGAAGAAAGAGACCGTGAGGGAGTTGGATAAAAAGCTCATCTGGGGAGGGAGAGATAGAGAGAAGGGATAGAGAAGGGGTATAGAAAGAGAGAGAGAGAAGGGATAGAGAAGGGGTATAGAAAGAGAGAGAGAGAGAGAAGGGATAGAGAAGGGGTATAGAGAGAGAGAGAGAATGGATAGAGAAGGGGTATAGAAGAGAGAGAGAGAGAGAGAGAGAGAGAGAGAGAGAAGGGATAGAGAAGAGATATAGAAACAGAGAAGGGGTAGAGAAGAGATATAGAAACAGAGAAGGGATAGAGAAGGGATATAGAAACAGAGAGAAAGAGAAGGGATAGAGAAGGGATATAGAAACAAAGAGAGGGGGGGAGAGAGATATCCAGCAGTGTACAGAGTTGCAGCCTGTCTCCAAGCCCAACAGTAAGTAAAATAAATGATTGTGTCTAGCCCTTAGCTGTCACACCGGCTTGTCTCCGCTGCCATCTCTTCATTCCTGTCTAACTCAGTTTCCTCTCTCTTCCTCCATTTCTTTTCTCCCACAGAGGCTGGCGAGGGCTGCCGAGGTTTTCCAGAGAGCAAATGTCTGGAAGGACAACATTAAGGTACGACCCCGTTCTGTTTCCAGTTTAAGAATTGACGCTGATACCCAAGGTGCATTCTCACTATCACATATACTGAACTTCAATTTACCATCTGCAAAGACACAGCATGATTCCAAAGAGCTCTCGCCAATGGCCTACAGTAAAATGTACGTCAGTAATATATAAGTGAGTAGGCTGTGTATGTCGTGTCTCTTATTGTTAGAAGATATGTCATCTTGTGTGATAATAAGAGACACCTTAAACACAGCAAATTATCCATCTTGTTATTATTACATTATTTTAAAATTGTCATACGTTCTATGCATGGAATTACTATGCGCAAGATAAGATTGACAGACCTCCTGTATTATGTTAAGGTCTCAGTAGTTGTTCCACAGCATGGATAAGCTCAGTGCTCAGTTTTCGATCTAACCCTGAAAAATCACAGCCCTGCATTTGTATTTCTTATTAAGTCTTGTTAATAAGGGAGAGCAGGGAGATACATCACCCAAGCTGTGGAACAAAATGGTCAGGAAAATACTATTAATGTGGTTGTAATAATCCAATGGTGTCTTCGTTATTGAAACAAACCCCATTGTCTTCAAAGATAGACTGTCTATAGTCTGTGATACAGTGACTGTCTGGAGTCACACTTTCTGTTTATTTGTACCACTCAGGACAAGCAGATAATGATATCAGCCCGGTACACAGGCTTTATCTGGTAATGCTCTGATGCTGCTTGTGAGTATCTGTCATTCGCTGGCACACTGTGGGGAATTCTCCTGTTGTTTTAAGGAGCTGCTGGCAGAGTGTTGCAGAGTGTATTCACCGCAGTGCTTTTCTACTTGTTTGAGTGTAAGAATGTATTGAGTAAATATACTGAATGCAATGCTCAGGGGACTGATACAACATAGATACAGGTTCCTAACAGAGTGATTGAACACACACCCAGCATACTCTCCACCATGGTTCATGTCTCGCTCTTCTGTGATGCTCGTGACATAGCACTGAGAAAAGGGGCGCTACTCCCATAGCAAAGTGGCTAAGCAAAGGAACTCCAGTAAAGCATATTTTAAAGGTCTAATGTAGTATGTTTTAAATAGGAGGTGTAGAGATTCATTAAAACACTACCGAAGCCCAATTCTGGTTTTCGTGCAGTATAGAGTGTGCTCTCTTTTCTGAATGCCCCCCCCTTCCCCTATATCGGCTCTGTTTTTTCTCTCCGTCCCCATCCCCGCTGTCAGCTGTAATGATAGAAATGAAGTCATGTGCTTCTCATCTCCAGTCGAGTTCTATTTACTGACTGCTGTGATTATCAGTGTGCTCAGGCTTGGGGTACGGGGGTCACAGTGCTTGACTGTGCTGCCGTCTCTGTCGCCACACAGCTTTCTTTAATGATCTGAAGAGGTTTTGATCCCTTTAAGCTGACTTATTGACTCACCCTAATACCATCACAAAATGCAATTAAAAATATCTTTTGAATAGGTCCGCATCAGAGCATGTTGCGGGTTTGAAGGCGTCTGCACAGTATTTAAATCAGTTAAACTCAACAAACTAGACCCCCGTATTTCACCAGCGTTCTTAATTGAAAAACATTCCCAGGTTTGTATAAAAGGAGCCCTTTCTTTCTTTCTTTCTTTCTTTCTTTCTTTCTTTCTTTCTTTCTTTCTTTCTTTCTTTCTCGAATTACATTAATCAGACAGATGGCAGGTGATCTTTCCATGCCTGCGCTGCCTGGCCTGCACGGGGTTAACTGCTGCCCTATTGATATTCAGAGCTCACTGGAAAGTTCCTCGTCACACAGCCGGCCATGGTACACTAAACACAAATGGATTTCCAACCCCCATGGGATATTTGTATAAAGGTTTTAACAGATTTAAAACAAATAATTACACAGCCCTTCCAAGGAAGACCGTTTCTATTCATGGTCTCTTTAGCACTAAACTGGTCCCTGGAGAGTCTCTGACCCCTGGCTCCCTTTTACTTACTCAGTAAATGAGAGCTCAGAATCCACCAGGTAAGAGGGGACATGGGCCTGAGAACTGCATTAGATGATCCCTAAATAGGGTGTACTGCATTTCCTGTAAGATGAGCAGCTTGCAATTAGTGGTCACAGTTCCCACCTGCTTCATCCTTGCCAGAACTATTGAAATTACTGTTTTTATTATAATGACAATAATAATGATCATCTTTATACAGTATTGTTATTGCTCTTATCTTTTAGATGATATTAATATTTTGACTATGTGTGGGCTGTGTAATATACATGTGGCCTTTCAGTGAGTGATTTAAATCTAAAATGTCACCATGAGCTAATAAATACAGTAGCAGCCACCTTTTCCTGGGTGGATCTGAACCAGGTCCAAAAGGAGAAGTCAGCAAGATACTAGGCAAAGACTTTAGTGATGCAAAGTTGTGTCTGTTGGCGTCATCCAATTAAGCCTCCATCCATATCCTGAAGTAGTTCATTATCTCAGTGGAGTGGCCCTCCAGGACCGTGATTGGACAACCCTGCCATAACCCTAACATTTAACCCTAATGCTAACCTTAAATACAAGCCCTAATCGTGGTCAGAAATGTGCTGAGTGGTTCCTCTCTGTTAAAAAGTGGAAATCGCAGGCTGGCGAAAGAGCTGTCCTTGTATAAAAAGCATTCAGTGCTTAAACGTGAATGCACATCTCGGCTCCTGCTGCTCTGGTCAGTGAAACTTCAACAGTGGCCTACACGTGAGGTATGTGTCCGGGGTTCTTTATCAGAAAGGGGAGAAGGTGGGAGCAAAGGAATGTCTTTCAGCCATTCTGCTGTATTTACCAGAGCTTGAAGTGCAGCAGCGTGGTTGTTTTCAATGATAGCACTGGAAGAGCTGCAAGAGACTTGAGCAGAGGACGGGGTCAGTCCTGGCTCTGTTATCAGCCCCATGTTTACAGAGTCAGTGGGAGTCTCACTTAAAGCTACCGCAGCATGTGTTCACCCTTTTCAGAAAGCATCCATGCTATTTAAGAAGCGTTTGCAAAATAAATATCAGCAGTCCATATGCAGCATGAGCGAGAAGAAGAGAGCCTGCAAGTTAAAAATAAGAAACACTGCCAAGGAACTGTGGGGCATTGAGTTTGCATGAGTCTGTCAGACAGTTTCTTTTGTGCAGATTTCCTTCATTCAGAGGTTCACCAGTGCAAAAAAAACCAAACTGCTTTTCAAAGGGCAGCCATGCAGCTAGCAAAAACTACACCCTTCAAAGTACAAATTGTTTTACCATTAAAAACATCAGAGTTGTAGAAACCCCCCTTCACATAATTCGTAACGACACACACCATATACTCTGCCAATAGTAAAAGAGTAATCTATGTCTACATCCCAGTTTCTCACAGAGCTAAAAAATGTCACTTCTCAACCCTAGTGTCTTTCTCTTTCACTTTTCTCTTTCCAGTTCATTTATTTGCATTGTGTGATGTCATGAAAGACATATACTATTTACATAAGCATACTACTGGTTTTCTAACAGAGGCCTCTATCTCAATTGGAGATGTGCATATGGCTTTTTATCTTGAGGGTAGCGAGTCAATATCAGAAGGTAAAGCAGCTATTAATTCACATTTTTATTACAATGATTATTATGTATTTTTTCTTTCTTTTTTTTTTTTTTTTAAATCAGCAGTGAAAACAGTTTGAGAATGAAATAATATTCCAGTGCTGCAAATGAGTTCTACGCCATTAATAACGTAGCGCTTTTGATTTCATTTGCTTCTGTAATCAGTGGAAAGCAATGAGGAGCAGCAGGGAGGCTTGCGAAACATTCAGGAAAGTTGATGAAAAATGAAAAATTGAACATTTACTCCAGGAAGGATATGATGCCTTTTTTCTGTACAGCTGACACTAATTGAATTAGACTGACACACTGCTGGTGTGGGATATTAAAAATGCTAGACAGCGATTGGAAGGGCACAGTCGAGCAGGGGGTTGATTCAATCTCAACGCTGTGTGATACAAAATGCAGGGTTTAAGAAGCCAATTCTACACATTAACCCTATTGGCCCTCTTCGTTTTCCAGCGGCTCTTTTTTTCACACCAGCTTATTGTACAGTAGTAAGATAAGGACTTCTGGGTGTCTATTCAATCGATATAAATAGGGACAGATCAAAATACAGGCATCTAATAGATATATATATATATCTGCAATATATAGTGTAGCGTGCACGGGGGAAGGCAGCAGCAGGGCTGGTAGGTGACGTAATCACACACAAAGACTTCTTGCTGTTGAGCCAGCTCTTTTGTACAGCGGTATCAGCGCTATGTTTTGGTGCGAGAGGTCCCGGGTTTGGTCCCGTCCTCCGCCTGTGTGTGGATTGCCTCGCCCTGTGTGATGCGCCTGCCTGCGGGAACCAAGATCGCTAATATATAAAATATAAATGACCTCTATAACATTGTGTGCAAGTCTTTATACTCATTGTTGTAGTGTTGTCTTTGAAAATATGTGAAATGTCAGCATTGGTCCTATTTTAATAAGTGAACAGTGATGGTATTAAGATCCATCTTTGGATGAATTGAATGGAATTCTCAGGTGTGTCATTTGAGTAAGGAATCTGCCCATATTACCATGATTTAATAATACTAATAAAAATGCTACTGCTAATAATAGTAATAATAATAATAATAACGTACACCCCAGGCTGTAGCCCTAGTGTATACCATGTTGTACACAATAAGGCCACAACTGTAAATGCAAGGCTGTAGTGCCATTGATGTAATAAGTGCTGGAATTAGAGCTTCATCTCATGCACAGTCTAATTATTCCAACTGCACATAAAAATGCAAGGCTGCATTGCAGAAAACTAGCCCTTTAGGACAAAAACACAATTTTCTCTGTCCTTTATGAAAAACTCACATTTTATTTGTCCTTTAGGAAAAACACTTTTTTTAATTTATTTTAAGAAACCCGACCAGTTGCAGGCGTGACATGTGGCGAGCTGTCTTTGCCATGCCCAAGATTACAGGCAGCCCACAAAATTGAACAGCATTTGGAGAGTGCCTTAAAATCTCCTTTTGATGCCTAAAAGAAATTACTGGGTGACATTATAGTGGCAGATTTATTTTAGATCTTTATTTCATATCTTACAGCCTGCATTGCTAATATAAAAAAATAAAAAAAATACCGCTGGGAGAGCTGCTGCTGTTTCTGAAAGACCCCCCCCATAACCTTGCTGTAAGGTTACTTTACTCCTTTGAAATCCACAGGGAGACTTCAGCAAGGCTCATTAACTCCAAAAGTAGGAACTAGCCTCTCTGTACTGTGTGTGCCAGTGCTTTGCTGTTTGATGTTGGAATGGACAATTTGCGAAAGCGTAGCCACATGGTTAGAGGTGGGGGCTGAGATCCACAACGTACATGTCACTGTGAGCTTGAGTCTCTCTTGGATCTACAGTAAGGTATATTCAATCAGAAAATACATCACTGCTCTAGTTGTTTACTTCCTTTAGGATGCTATCCTATCAAACTGCATGATCAAACTCACCACTGCATGATCAAAAGGGCGTGTTAACATGATACACTGTAAGCCCTTAGCCTGCTGTGTCTTTATTGATGTGATGTGCTAGATTTTACCTTCATCTATAACTTCAAAAACACTCAGTCACAGATCATAAGGCAAAAACTGATAGGAAACTTTTTTGGCGAGTGCACTGAAGATGTATGGTGACCTATAGAGTTCATTTCATTTCATCCGGTCCTTATAAACCAGCAATTTCAACGGGACAGTTAACAGCATGTTCTTGCTGGTGTTTTTTTTTTTTTTTTTTTTTTTGTGCCTGGAGGTGGGGGTGGTTCTTTGGGGTGGGTGGATCGCCAAGAAAGCAGAGAGTCGTCTGACCCGGAATGTAACTTTTATTGAAATCCGCCTTCGTTATCACTAGCCTTATCTCAGCGCTCCAGCGGTTCTGAGCTGCACCGATTACCCCCCCCCCTCCTTCTCATAGGATCAGCAGGTTTCCCCAAAAGTAGGGCTATTTTCTCTTAACCCCCCCAGTGCCTGACCACCACCCTAGGGAGAAGAGCAGCAAGAGCTGGCTGGGTTTCACATTGATTCACTTCATCTTCTGCCCGGCTCTGATGCCAGCAGAGTTTCAATGCATTATTATAGGGATTTACACACAGTAGAGCGTGAAAAAAGTGCCAATCCTATCAACTCTCTCCTCTCCTCTCTGAAATATAACCTTCTCTAGCACTCTTTAGCTATTCCAGTCGTTGGCTGTCTGCACAGAAATGACGGTGTGAACTATATAAACGCATTGAGAAACGTATGCACACGTGAGAGGTTACGTATTTGAATGTATTTATTTTGAAACCAGCACGTTTTATATTGAATTCTAGTCATGAGGAACTCAGAAGAAATCCAGTTAAAGGAAGTGAAAGGAATGCAGGGCTCCTGTTCTTCTTTTCAGTTTCTAATAGAGATCAATCCTTTTAAAATGGTGAGACGTGGACAGCATTGAAATTGATTTCAACCTTGACTGGCTGCTGCAGTCAGTGAAGTGTTAACCACTGGTGCAAATCAAGCAGAAAAAGTTGAATGTTTTAAAAGTTTTTAGCTCCTGAAGGCAGCCATTTATTTCAGACATAATTATCTGAGAATAGTAAAGTAAAATTGAACACCAACTCAATAAAATTCAAATATTATTATTATTATTATTATATTATTATTATTATTATTATTATTATTATTATTATTTTAAAATGTTACATGCCATCTGGTTATGATGATATAAAATATTGCTTATATGACTATAGCACTTTAAGGCTTCATGATTTCATGATTTCTGATGAAGTTACTTTTTTCATGATAAAGATTCCTATTAGAAATAGTTACAAACAACTGCAACCTGATTTCAGCCGTATGTTTAATCCCTGATTTTCGACTGAATCAGGTTCGTCACACATTACCAGAACTTGCAGGTCTATCAAGGCCCAGACGCAACGTCGTTTTTAGGGGGAGTGGGGGAGTGGGGGCTTTTGTCTTGGAGATGGCAGTTATTAAAGTGATTTCGATTTACTAGTAAGAGTTAGTTACTACCCGTGGCCTATTTTCTCTGTTTGCGCAGTAGTCTGACTAGGAATCTTGATATATTAAAAATCCCAGACACATGTACTTTGTGGTTTCATCAGAATGCATGACAGCAGCTGCTGTGTATTCGAAATGCATTAGCGCTAATGGCAGTGCCATTAGATGTGCGGGAGACACTCTACAGATGGGTTGCTATGGAGGTTTGGGTAAGAGATAGAACAGAGCCATCTTGTAGGCCATTTACTGTAATCAGCGATCTGCCATCAACCAGGACTTTCATCACGAGGTGAGATG
Source organism: Polyodon spathula (assembly GCF_017654505.1). Taxonomy (NCBI): domain Eukaryota; kingdom Metazoa; phylum Chordata; class Actinopteri; order Acipenseriformes; family Polyodontidae; genus Polyodon; species Polyodon spathula. The sequence goes on along the minus strand of NC_054556.1, from coordinate 2,332,020 downwards.
GTTCATCAGTGTGTGTGTGTGTGTGTGTGTGTGTGTGCGTGTGCGTGAGCATGCATGTTTGAAGTGGTTGGTACTTGGGGACATCGCTATTTAATGGGCTAAGCCCTTACTATATTTATTGCTGATTAAAGTCAATGCTGGTTAGCAATTTGACTTTCTCTCTCTATATTTTATTGGTACATTATTAAACTCTACATAATATATTTTAGAAACAGTGACCTGTACTTGGAGAGAATGGCGCTGCAGCTGTAACCCCAGGAAATGTAAAACCTGCTACAAATTTAGAAAAACAAATGTATGAGTTATTTGCGTTGCGCTGAGTGTCCTGTACTTGTGTGTGTGTGTGTGTGTATATATCTATCTATCTATCTATCTATCTATCTATCTATCTATCTATCTATCTATCTATATATATATATATATATATATATATATATATATATATATATATATATATATATATATATTATCAGAGGTTGCAAAGATGATCATTTGGCAGCTGAAGAGAGAGTGTTATGATAGAACTATTTGTAGCCTGCCACAGAGACAAGCTTTCCACTTCCATGCCAAACAGGAATGCACATTAAGATGAAATATCTTGGTAGAGTCTGTCAGCAGGGGCTGTCTAGCAATGATAGTGTATCAAAAAACATAACAGCACTTGCATATGATAAACACAATTAACATTGGCATAACAAATTACAAGATAGTAAGGACAGTGCATCAAAATAGGATTTTTTTTTTCCAACAGTGCTACTGTTACCATTATCCCAAACAAAACCCACCAGCACTCAGACCTCATGGTTACAAACTGTTGTACAGCAGAGATAGGGAGCTCTGGACCAGTTAACTTCCAGACAGCTTCTAAAACAGTTAAAGAGTAAGTAACAGGGTTCTGAAAAATATAGCGTTACACGCCCCCGCGTGCTGCTACGACTGTTTAAATATAGCGTTACACGCCCCCGCGTGCTGCTACGACTGTTTAAATATAGCGTTACACGCCCCCGCGTGCTGCTACGACTGTTTAAATATAGCGTTACACGCCCCCGCGTGCTGCTACGACTGTTTAAATATAGCGTTACACGCCTCCACGTGCTGCTGGAACTGTTTAGATAACGTACCTGTCGTTTTTCTTTTCATTTGCTAACATCCTGACAACTTTTTATACTTACAACTGTTTCAAAGCTCTTTTCAAAATGTCCGCTGTAGTGCACTGGGTGTTTTTAAAAGCCATTTAAAAAAATAAATAAATTAAATTAAAAAACATTACAACAAGTGCTCTGGCTTTTCTGTTCCATATGGATCGCTATTGCCATGTGACCTGTTTGACAGTGGAGGCTGTAACCCTAGTGGGCGTTTTGAAAGAGCTTCGAAACAGACTTTAAAGTTTTATAAGTGTAAGGATGTTAACAGTGAAAAGAAAAATGACGGGTACATTATTTAAACAGTTGTAACTTCCCGTGGGGACATTTACTGTTATATTTATCGGAACTCCGCTACTTACTAACCTCATCTTTTTTGCCCTAATGTGATATTGCTGAACCCTGGACTCGACAGATGCCTGACCAGCAGAGGTCGCTGTTGTGCGATGAGGTACACTGGGTCCCATAAACCTGCAGAACTCCCAAATCCAATGCAGTGCTCCCTCTGTGGGTCCCCAGCCAAGTAGTACTGCAAAGCTACAATCTAACATCATTGTCAAGTCCTGCTCTTACCCTTTCTCAAGGAGAGTGAAAGACAAAGAGCCCTTACGACAGACAAACTGCAGCCCTTTGAGTCTGCCTCATCTCGACCGCTCCACTACTTGAGAAGCCACTCGTCGATTTGAGAAGCCTGTCTCATCTACACCAGCGCAGTGGCCCTGTCATGGACTGAGTTCATTGAAGTATAGAGCTCATTTAACTAATCCTCCTTCCACACTTGTCAGCTGCATGGTGAAATATTTATTCACATCATTCCTAAACACATCCTTGAGTGACTAAAAGGGAAAGGCTTCTTTTTTTTCAATTGAACTCTCATCCCTGCTCACAGAGGGGTATTTACATTAGCCAGATAAATGCTGCAGTTTAACCAGTGGAATAGCTGACCTTGAAAGCACTTGTAAGGCCCTGATCTTCAAATGACTGGAGATCTTTGTTATGTGGATTGCTGATGTAACTAAAGTTTGCCACTCTCTGCAAAGCACAAAATATCATTTGATTTCCAAGCATGGGTTTGTACTTGCAATAGCTGCTGCAGTACCTGTGTGCAATAACACGGGCTGACACGTTCTTTAAAACTTTTTTCATGCACGGGTATTTCAAAATTTCACATCACGTACTGTGAAACAAAGGGTACCTAGATACCAACAATGTCCATATTGGAAACACAGCTATTAAAAGCTGAAGAATCGCTATAGTCCATGGCTTGGCTGCCTTTGCCTGGCACAGCTATTGTTCACATGTGAATTCCTGCTTCCTAAGCGAAAGATCCACACAGTGCCAGGCTGAAAGTTTCCAGCTTATTCAATGGTGAACATTACACTTTACATAGCAAATTAGAAAGATAAACTCCTGTGCAGTAACTTCCGAATGACTCTGCTTCTTGCTTCTCTGATAACAGCCTGAATTACCTGTATACAGGGTTATGCAATTGAATGCAGTCCTATGCAATATTCTTTAACTTTAGTGCTTTATTGTTACATAGTTATTTACTTGGGTGCGTTGAAAGGGAGCGAAGGGTCTGGCTGCTTGTAATGGAATACAGAAACACTGCTTATCTCAAACCCATCGAGTGTATCTGATCACAAGAGTGCACTGCAGGAGTGTCAGCGCCAATAAGGAAAACTGAGGGCCATGGGATAGGGAGAGGGATTAGACTGTGCATTGCTACTATGAAATCTACCCATGACAGGGTGCTGACAAATCAGCTCAGCTCATTCACAGGGTAGCATGACAATGTCCAAATTAAACTATTAAGACTACTGCTAACAATTCTTCTTCTTCTTCTTCTTCTTCTTCTTCTTCTTCTTCTTCTTCTTCTTCTTCTTCTTCTTCTTCTTCTTCTTCTTCTTCATCTACTACTACTACTAACACTATTACTTCTAATAATAATAATAATAATAATAATAATAATAATAATAATAATAATAATAATAATAATAATAATAATAATAAATAGAAGTGATGGTGTTAGTAGTAGTTAGTGGGTGCTGTTCACACAGCGCTGTCACAGGGAGGGGCTACCCATTCCTAACATGCGGTACCTTATCAGTAAACTGAAGGAGGCACTCGCCCAAACTGTTGTCTGCTTGACTGTGAGCTGCTTCTAATTTTAGACATAGAATCCTGCATTGGATGTGTGCATAGTGTCAGCTAAAGAATCTTCCACCCAAAGAACAGCCAGCAGTCCTGCAGCAGAGGAATGAAGGGGCTGTGAGCAGGTACAGAACTCACTTTCATACAATCAGTAGAGATGTCTATAACCCAGGGAGTATTTCAAACCAGAGCACATGTTTATAGCAATGAGAATAATTTAGGAGATATGATAGTAATCGATTGAATATATAATTTGATATTTAATAATTGTTTATTTAGGAGACGCTTTTGAACCGGGGATCTCCTGGTTACAAGCACTTTTCTTTAACCACTAGACCACACAGCCTCTTTAAGTATGTTAGAAAACATGGATCGAGAATTGATTAGGAGTTTGCTACGCATGTGGCCTGGCAGAGCTATACTGGTGTTCTTTTCTGAAAATAGACTAATATTGCAGATAGCAGACTGTTTGGTTCAAATTGCATGTACTGCTAACCACTGATAGAGACGATGCGTCTACAAACTGCCCAACAATGACTGCAAGCTAATGAGATAACAATGCTGTGGACTAGAAGGGAACAGGCTCTAAAGACTTCAGAGAGATCGAAAGAGATAATGCCACTAGGATCAAAGGGGGTCGCAAGAAGATAACAAAAGGCAGATTTATGGACCTTTTGTCTCCAGGAGTGTGAAGAATGCACTGAGTTCAGAGGTTGTCACACTAGACTACACACACAGACACACACACACTCACACAATAAATTAAATTACCTTGACCATTGGTTAAGTGTCAGAGAAAGGGGAGGTGGACCATCTATACAGAAGGGTATTTAATGTCATGCAAACATTGTAATGAAGAGTATTCTGTTTGTCCTGTACCTGGGACCAGACTCCCTGCATATTTCAATAAACCTGGCAACTGATTGAAGAAAAGGACTCTGTGCATTTTCTTGAATCTACTTAATCACCATCATTTTTTGTTAAGTTACTTCAAAGTACATTTTCTAGTTTTGAATAACACAATTACAGTATTTATTCAGAGGTGTGGTGATCCTTTCTAAACCTGGCTCTCCGGCAGCTATTCTTGCTGCTTCCCATTTTTAAAATAAGCCCTTTCTACTGATTGTAAAGATCAAAGACAGGCCTGTGCCAATCTTATATGTGAAAGTTTCCTCTTTATTGAAGTGCATTGCAATTTATTCCAAGATGCAGATTCATCCAGCCTTATTTTTAGCCTCAATAGGTACTCTGAGTAAATTAGACTCCACTTCCGTGCTGTCCTCTCACACAAGGAGATCAGAGCAGTGATTACTGATGATTACTGCCTGCATCTGTCTGCATGGAAATATCATGCGGAGGACTGGGAGGATGGGAGTGCATCCGTGTTCCATCGCAAGACATGCGATCTTGCGTTCCTGATTCCTAGGACATTTAAAATGCATGCTAGGGTAAGGCGGGCAATATATGTAGACTTACTTGAACTGATGCAGTTACATCATACTGTACTGATGCAAGATAATGCATGCAAACTAATGCAAACTAATGACTGAACGACTGCTGCTTGCAGTGCATTCGGGGTGGTTTGGAATTTGCTGCAGGGATAGGCTTTCTCAAGCCCAGCGAGGGCAGGTTTGAAAAGCTGCACCATCCTTCAATCATCCAGGCTGGAGTCAGCTCTGTTAGCTTAATTTAGGAGGGGGTCGAGCTCTAGTATGAGTTTGTGTCTCTTCCTGTTTTTTAGTCTCCTACTGCCCGGCTGCCTATCAGATCCCAGTAATGAGATCTCTCTCTCTCTCTCTCTCTCTCTCTCTCTCTCTCTCTCTCTCTCTCTCTCTCTCTCTCTCTCTCGTTTGAATAGGGTTGCAGTCTGGGCCAGATTTGTAGTCTCTTATGGATTCTCAGTATGGATTTAGTACAATTCTCAGGATGGATTTCTTCATCCTCAATATCTGGGTTTGTTTAAAATTTGGATTTGTTAGTTCCGAGCCCTTGTTCTTGTGAAAAAGGAGTTTAATTCAGACACTTCTGTTGCTCTGTGAAACCCTGCACCAAAGGGTTAACTTGCATCTTCAAGCCTCGCTATTAATCTTTCCTAGCAGCGATGAAAATCAATACCTGCAGAAATTCCAAACCAAACAGCACTCTAGATTTCCAACACCCTCTCATTTCAGAATTCGCAAGAACATTGATAAAAGGATTATTAAAGGCCCTGGTGGAGCGCGAGACAGAGAAAGCCTGTAGCCTGCAAGATAATTCAGCTAAAAAAATATCTGGAAATCAATAGGAGAAATGAACAGGCAATAAAACACTGCAAAATGTTCTCCTGGGATGGGGGGGTTCAGCGCGAGTATTATCTGTGCAGTGCAATTGTAACAGGGGGCTTGCAGTTTACACAGGAGGCAAACAGACTGCTCTGCAGTGAAGATCAGGATATGGAGTACCCACAAAGATCACGCATTCTCATATTAAATACATAGGAATGGGATTGAATGCACTAATCCTGCTTTCCTTTTTAAATGCAGGTGTGTCTTGTTTTTATCACTGCGGGTCCCATATTAACAATTTAAACAATTTTAGATTCATTTAATTTGCTGCAATAATGAATAGTGGTTTTGCAGTGACCAAGATCTTGTCCATGCATCCTACTTTTGTATTTACCCCTGTTTTTTTTCTTTACAAACCTTGTATCTGTGCTTCACCCTCCTTGCCTGTGCTTTTCTGTGCTTTACTACCACCGTGCTTGCATCACAGTATACCATTTTTACAAAAGACAGCACAAATTGATACAGGGCTGCCAAGGGATATTGTCAAACAACGTAATGTAAAGTACTAGTTTCAGATCCCTACAAGGATCAAATTGTCAAAACTGTTGACTGCTAGGAGAACAGCAAAAGCTTGAGTCACAACCATTTGAAATGTAACAGTGACAGCAAACTTTCGTCAAGCAGGCAAGCCAGCCTCCTGTCTGCCTTGAGTAACATCCCCAATATGGAACTGAATACAAATTCTGTTTTGTTTAGGATCACGCACTGACATACTGAAACTGTGTATGAAATGCATTGGATTTACTGGACGGTTCAGTGCAATGACCATGTGGACTGCACACTCAGGCAGAGATCAGTGTTTAGTGTCATTTTTGTGATACTCTCCCCTTTCCAGTTCACCACAGTCAATGCTTTATTAATGGTCAGGTCAGTTGCCCCTCAAGCAGCAGGGGGCACTGTAGGCCACTGACATATATATATATATATATATATATATATATATATATATATATATATATATATATATATATAGAAAAGGCTATGGTGTGATTCAGGTATTGCATTTATTTATGGTACAGTACAGCCTGGAAATTAAGCCCAATTTAAGGGCTTTTTCATTACAGCGTCTGTTAAATGGGTTCAGAATTAATTTGGAAATGGCTTTTTGTGTGTGGTAGTGTAGCCCTTCAACTGTTCCAGTTAGATATGAATCTGCATTATGCCTTTCAAAGGTGTTAATTTGTGAGTGTAACAGTGTAAGATAGGGTTTCTCTCCTCCTGTCCTGGTGCTGTGATGCTATCGGGGTTAAGCTGTGCTCCCCTCAATGGGGTGCTGTCAGGGAACAACGCAGGAGGGAATTAGCAATAAAGTTGATACATTACCCTGAGCGTGGCAGAACAGAAAGGACCCTGGTTATCACTGTGTGTAAGTGTAATGTTTGAAGGTTGATTTTAGTGTCTTTCAGAGGTGAGGCAGCTGATAGCACAGGGGACTGAAGGCCTCTGTCAATCTCTTGCAGATTTCTTTGGTTTCTCCAGTGGGGAATCTGGGGCTAAAAATATATTTTCATTTTCATTGACCCCCAGTTTATCTCTGAAATGAGAATCTGTGATTAGCTAGTTAGTCCTTTGGCTTGTTTTGCACTTGCTTGAGTTCAATTATATGCCTGCTATAGCATATATTCATGTACCTGTTTTAAGAGGCTGACAACGGTTTCACAAAAAATGAAAAATAAAAGCAATGAAGTCTAAACAAATGCCGTAAGAGAAGTGTTTGTGTTTCACATTTATCAAAGACCCAGTGAACACACACAGTCCTGAGTGACTGTCCCGGATGCTGAGGGAGGTACCTGTGCACAGTGGCAGCTCTGGCAGCAGGATCCAGGTTACTGGCCTGCTGATCAGTTTCATTGTTCCGCTGTTATCAAACACTTTCACTCCACCAGCTCTTTTCAAGTTAATAAGTACAACATTGATCTGAATCTATATTTTCTTCCATCGACTAGAGAAATTGCATCATCGTTTAACCCGGTTTAGCATTTTTAAAATGAAATAGTTTCTTTTTTTATTCACCTGATTTCATGTGTTGCTTTTTTTTCTCTCTTCATAAATACAATTTATATTTGTAGATATGGTAAAACACCCCAGCTTTACACATGTCCCTGCAGTTGGTTTGAAACTATACTTCATATGAAAACTTATTTGGCAATTGTATTCTTAATAGTATACAAATATTTGCTCTGTTTCCACAAAACAAGGTGGAATATCAGCTTATCTGGAGATTTTATTGATGTATTTATTTTCATTTTGTAATACTAGTAGCACTCCTATACTGTCTTGAAAATAATACCACAAAGCAATCGCATTATTTGTCAAAATAAAACTCTTATCTGTGCAAGCAAAATAAAAGCTGGTTGTCAGACTGAGCCTGAAGAGACGTGATAGCAGACATGAACAAATCAGACCAGTGGTTGGAAAGCATTGCCGTTTTAATTGTTGTTTTAAGTCTGAGTCGTTCTTCATCTGCACATAACAAACAGACGGCAAGAGTGCATTGGATGCCGGAGGCTTATTCAGCAAGTCAAGGGATGTGACGGATTTCTGAGTCTCGACCCTTCTGGTTTGTGATTGTCTGCTTGAAAAGGGTTTTTTTTATGCTGAATGTCGGTGCTCACTTAAGTTGCTGAAGTCCGTTCTATTTCTACAGTTCTGACACGTGCCCAGTAAGCATGCCCTGCGCCTGCCCTCGAAGAACTGCTTTTAGGGATTGACGTTTATGGCAGTGGTTGTCTCTGCTGCTGTGCTGGTATGTCCAGTATCTGAATCTAAGACCTGTGACATAGGCTAGTGGACGCAGCACACAGTCATTTTAAAAAGATCTTCATTAGCAACGTCCTTGTTATTTGGAGAGGTAGCGGCTTCAGTGCTGGCGACGGCACGGAAAGTCATGTTTTCATAACCTTTTTGGCAGAAAAAATATCACATCTCTCTTTCCTCCAGGCCAATGAGCAGGTTTGTTATTCATCTCCTCCTGATAGGCTCATGTGCGCTGGAATGATCTGCATCAAATGAAATCCGTTATTGTGTTTGATGTAATGTCAGGTTCCATTAGGCAGCGAGGTCGCCCTTGGAGACTGCTGGATTTAAAGATGTTCTACAGCAACGAGGCTCTCCACAGTGTCTGCGATGAGAAAAGGGCTCTCGGAGACACTCATACTGGGGTCCCTGTCCCTGTTTAATGGGGACCCACACCGTCTTGTTGATCTTCTACCGTCTCTGATATCTCAGATTTATCAGAGACCAAACATATTGCTGTTAGCGGTGGCTCACGGTTGCTGTTGATCTAAGAGTATGATATGAACACGTCTGAAATGTGATGCAGATGCTGTTGATGTTCACTCAATAAGAGCCTAGTATGAAGCTCATGTGCTATTTGTATATTCTGTTACTGGCTCACTGGCAGGAGTCTTGTTTTTGTGGATTAACGCAGAGTGATTTGCTCAATACAGCAATTAATCGGTTTAATACTAATATTATTATTAAACATCAAAATCATCATGTAATATAAAAAAAGCACTTTACGCATAATTACCAATTTCTGGGATTACAGTGTGTGCAGTCCTCATTCCTCTGGTCCAACAAATAAGCTCCGCACAAGCCTTTTTATACCCAGCCTGTGGTGACATCATTCTTTTAACCATTCGTTCTTATGCAACTGTTTTCCAATATAACTTGGTAGCGTCTTGATCCTTCTAATAAACATACAATTCATTTTTCAACTTTTCTCCATTATGACTGTTATACCCTCTTGGACCTGCTAATAAAATTCACAATGCATGCATTTGACACCCACACGCCCTGCTAATAAGATAAAACACTGCAAGAGATTTCAACACAGAGACAAGCTCCATATATCATACCCAAATAAGGACTGTCCATATCAGTAACTTTCACAAGCTTGCCTTTACATTGAGAACTTACACAATTCGAATAGAAGGACAAGAAAATACACAGGCAAAGCATAGCAACACGTACAATAGGACAATACTACAAAACAGCACATTTTTTAACTATTTTTTTTCTTAACCATTTCGTGCTGGATTTCTGACAGTGTGTGGAAAATCAAAATGAAAAGGAACCCATTGAGCTTATCACATTAAAAACGACCTTGTCCGTGGTCCTGAATCTAAACTATGAGCTTTGAAAGCTTCTTCATCTTTTCTTTTCCTATTGTTACCCCCCCCCCCCCAGAAGTGAGTAGTTATCTCTTCACCACTAAATACAAAAACAGTAGAAAGATTCAAAGAGGGGTAGAGCAGCCCTCCAACTCCACTTCCACACACACGTAAAGTTACAACATTATCTTTGCACATATAGCTCTGCTCTGCTCTGCTCTCTATCTCTCTGGATGTTGAATGTTTATGGCAAATCCACTCTTTTTGCTTATCCAAGTAAAAAAACATCTAAACCGCAATCTCTTCTCCAAAGGGTGGCCTGGCCAATACGCGACCTTATAAACTGTTTTCAAATACTACATTGGGCAGTGGTAAAACAAATCCTCTGAAAATAGATACAGTAACTAATACTGTGTTTCTAGAATTAGAGAGCGACAAAGAGAGGGATATTAAAGCATTCAGAGGATCAGCTAAAACTAGTCTTGTGATGAGGTGAGGGAAAGAGCAAGGTAACAAATAACAGTTCTCAAATTGTATCATTTTGCATTGTGAATAGTACAATTACATTTCAAGTTGTTACATGAGAAGGAAATGCGATGCCAGACTGACTCGTTTTATACTATATCACCAAACCCAGATGGACACACTGCTGTTCACTCTGAAAGTCTAACCTAGACATGTACATGTATTTGTGGGTAAGCCTTTTTTTACCAGGAATCATTATACAGTATATGGTAACACACAACGCTCCTTCAATATTCCACGGTTTGATAAGCACAAATTAGGTTTATTGACAGTTAGGCTCTGTTGACTGTAAATTGCAGTACTATTCTTTGATGTGTATACAGTATATGAGGCATGTAATGATATACAGTATATTGCTCCATTCTTATAACACACATGATGAAAAGTACATTATAATTCAGTGTTATTATTTTTTATCATAATGGTTAATAGTATAATAGTATCCATTGATAGCAAAGTTAATAACTAGTTGATTGATTGGACAGTAGATAATCATTTATAAAGGAAAGTGTAACCTCTGTATGGGTGGAGCGGCAGACCGATGCTTTGGGGGCGACATTATTGTTGCTATTATTATCATTGAACTGTCTCTATAGGCATTGAAAATTATGCTGGCATTTTACCACCGGACCGCAAATATTTCTGCGCTGAAAGTAAGTTTGGAGGGATCCAATGTGACTGGCAGACTGAGTGGCCCGTGATGCAGTGGAGGTGACAGCCGGGGGTCTGCGCATCAGAGACTCAATCCTGGGGGTCAGGGAGAGCTGACAGGGGCAGCGCCCTGCACCAGGTTAAACACTCCTTGTCTGGGCAGAGATTGAACTCCACTGGCTTGAATATCGTGGCTGTGCCTTGTTCTCTGCAATGGCTTTCTGTGTAGGATGTTTGCGGTTGTTTTGATTTCTGGTAGAGATGTCAAGCGTACGAGGGTGCATGCTCAGAGTTAGAGCTGGGAGTCATTACAGTGAGCCCTTGTTGTAAGCCGTCTCTTTATACCACAGAATCGGTTATAAGGCAGTAAGGGAATGGCTCCCATTTGCCCCACAATGCCACTACAGTAGCGCATGGGTGGCGAAAGTTGGCCCTTTCCAGTCCTGGTCTACATGGTTTAATTGAACTAATTAAGCCTCCACCCAGACCCTAAAGTAGTTAATTATCTCATTGTACCTGTTAACTCTGGCCATCCACAACTGTGATTGGATATGCCTGCACTAGCTCTTATATTTTTGCAAAAAGAGGGAACACAAATTGCACCATCTTTTACTTATGGCTCACAACAACAGAATTTTTAAAGGTTAAGCGCTGTAATTATCTGGGGGAGCACCAGTGTTTTTTTGTTTGTTTTTGTAGTTTGTTTTAGAAACACACAATGCATTTTTTGTACCACTTTATTAAGGTGACTGGCTCCACTGAAAGGTAGAGATGGAGAGAGGGATGAAAGAAAGAGTGAGAGACTGGCAGAGACAGAATAAAAGCAAAATGTCAAGTAAGAGAAAGCTAGAGAAAGAAAGGGAGGAGGGGAAAGACAGCGAATGTAAAGTGACAAAGTGCAGTGCTGTGCAGAGTGATGGAGGGCAGTGCTATGCAGTACAGTGGTGTTCAGCATACAGGTGACTCTGTTACTATGGCAACAATATCTGGGCCACCCTGCACTGCAGTTACTGTACAAAAAGAAATAAAAAACATATCCATCCTATGCCCAGTAAGTTGAAATCTTTCTGTTTAATGTCCAGTATGTTGAATACTGAATCAGTCTGTCAGTCTGTCTGCTTGTTGGTCGGCAAGCTTGTGGTGTACACAGATGAAATGTGCTTCTGTGATAACTGAGGGGCGGACAGTGGTATTTGTCAGTTGGGTTTGAAGGGAGCTAGTGTATTGACGTGCTGCACTGTAGTTTGTAACACAGGTTCTGTTTCCATGATATCTTGGATTTATATAGGTTACATTTGTAGACACGCCAGTTTGAAATAGCGATGTTGAAGCCATGCACAGCACACAGGACTGATCCACTGAGATGCAGGGCAACCTCCCCGCCCAGCACTGCATTGAAATCGTGACTTATTCCCCAGGCAGGTTAGTTTGTGATTGCTATGGGTATACACTAAATGTGGTATCTTTCACATACACTGTACTGCATGCAGAAGACTGCAAGACAAAACAGATAGACATATTTAGCTGTCAAAACGTCCTTGTACTTGTTCTGTTTTTTTTTTTTTTTCTCTGTTGAGTTAAATATGTTTAGCAAGCTAAATATGTTTCAAATAATCCACTTTTGGAGTCATGTAGACTTACAGCTATGCATTATAAGCAATTACTGTACAAAAACCTTGTGTTGTGTTTTACGATACATAGGAGACAGTTCACTGACAGGGCAACACAAAAATAATAGAGGAAAATCATTTCATTCCTGCTCGTTACAGTCTCAGTTTCCGAGTGAAATGAAGAAAGTAATTTGTGCTTTGGGATTAATGAGGAATATAAAGGGTACTAAACAAAATCATTATAAATTTGTCTTTTAATTTTTATAGGCTTGGTTTTTCTTTAGTAATGCAAGAGATTAAATTAAAAAAGCTGTAGGCAAAAAAGAAATGCTGGGTATGGATTGGAAAACGCTAAAAGCATGCAGTAAAGTATAGGGCTGCGCTGATACTCGGAATCGCCTTTATGAAGTACTTATCAGCAGGTATTCAATAAATCCATTATTCAATGTGTTGATTTCAAAACAACAAAAGTCGTCCTTCTTTCGTCTTTTCCATTCAGTGGCAATTCATATCCACATTGATGGGACGACTATCAAAGCTTTTTGCTCCAATGCAGACATTACTTGCCCTTTTTTATTTATTTTTTTAACTCCAATAAAAGTTAAAATGGATATATATATTAAACTTCTACTATTGCTTACAGAAAATGGGGAGCAAAAAGCTTTGAAAATGTTTTAAAAGCCGATTTGTAAGGCGAATTTCCCCCTCGTCCGAGGCGCTCACATTTTTATTGCCGTACCGTGAAGTGTACGAGTATCAGCTCTCCTCTAGTAAAGTAAGACCCCCGTTTTAATTAAGGGGAATTGAAAAGCTGCTTTCCTGTAACGTGGAAGGGAATTAAGAGATTTTGAAATTTCCTGCAGCCTCCGTTTAACATTCAGCTAGGTGTATAAATATAGCCGCCATGCACCACTGAGTGCCTTATATAAACTCCACAATTAAGTTAGATTCCTACAAGCGTTTGAGAGCCAGCAAGGGTTTAAAGCTATTCTGCTGCACGTATTCCACTGAATTGCAAGTGCTGTGCTAAGTGATTGCCAATTATACAGCTAGGTTGCTGTTGTCCTTTTTTAACTGTGTCAGCACAGACCAGGAATCACTCAAAGATATTGTATCAGCCTAGTTCTGTCTGTCTGTCGACTGCCATTGCTCCTGATGTTTACAGCTTTTTAAAGTGGTATTGCTTGCTGCGTGCAGTGCTCTTCAATCTCATGTTAGAGAATGGAGAAGTCTACAGAAAGTGAAGAGAAGTTTGGCAGCACTAATATATGCAAGGTCATTGCCAAGTGGGGAGGGGGCTTAGGGGCCATGCCCCCCCCCCAGTCCAGATCAAGCTAAAATGGAAACTCATTAATAAAAGTAAAGGTAATCACAAAAATCTAACTTTAATATGTGTTATTTCTGGAAAATGCCCAAGGTTATATTTTTTTTTACAAATTAGTACCAGTAATAGCCCGATTGGCAACTCCTCTGTAGGGTCCCCTTTTCTCACAGTATATGATGTTTCTAGTCATTATTTGACTGGGTGGCCTTTTCCATTAGGGGCCTCCCAAAACAACATGGTGCCCCTCGTAGTGCCACTCTGCCACTGGGATCTGTTTATAAAGGGTGACTATGAAGTTAGCAGGCCATGTAGCAATGCTGCAGTGAAAGATCTCCAGGCTTTTAGAGTTTGATGCAAGAGCTACCCCTGGACTGTCCTCTAAAGACATGCTTCACATGGCACTCCCTGGAAGACAGCAGCATATTCGAATAAAATAAAATGGATAGACATTCCAACAGACAAATATCATTATTAGTGTAATCATAGCCCAGAGCTTACCTCTCATATCCACAGTCACGCCCTCCCTTAGGTATGTTTAGTATTATAAATAAGTAAACTCTCCAGTAAATATCAGGTCACAGTCAGACCATGAGAAAAAACAAATTGTCAGATCAGATTTGTGTAATCCGTTTAGCACCCAGCCAGTCAACCCTTGTTTAAAGATGTGTCCTGACTGTGTTACCGAAGCAAGCTATTTTGCTGACCCGGCTGTAACAGCTGTGAGACAGCCATGCATGAATTTTAATATCTCACTTACATTTCTTGAGAAAAAAAATATTTCAACAAACCTGCCGGCCTTATCCAGACACGACCCAGACAACAAAACTGCCTGCCTTTTCCACAGACAACCCAGACAACAAACCTGCCTACCTTAACCAGAGACAACCCCAGACAACAAAACTGCCTGCCTTATCCAGAGACAACCCAGACAACAAACCATTGCATTTTTTTTTTTTACACACTGAAGATTCAAAGGATGCATTTTAAATGGACATTGTTTTCACGTTGTATTTGGCTTCTGGGACAGGTAGCTCGTCGATATTCGCTGTGGAGCTCCTGGGTATAAGTAGATGGGAGGTAGTGGGTGGGATTGAAGGACGCCCACTGACCTTCAATCCTCCTGATCTGTTGTGGAGAGTTGCTGCATTGTGGGAATATAACTGGGGGTGAAATTGGTGGTAATTTTTTTTTTTTTCACTTACAGTTTAAGCCATCCATTCCACTGACAGTGACAGTAACCTTGCATTGTGGCGGTACGTCTAATGTATAGGTTCTCCAGTGATGTCCCCTTTCACACACCCCAGATTCTTGACATGGGTTTTTCTTTTCATAATCTCCTGGCTGCTGTTGCTCGCTACCTGGTGGGCTGGTTTGGGTTCAGGTATTTAGAAAGGCAGTGAGCCTGTGAAGGATTGCTCCTCCACTTCGCCTCATTTAATGTGTGCTTAACCCCTGCACCCCGCACCCATCCAGTGAGACCGCCTTACCAACTGCAGCAGATGGCCGCTAATTGGGAGGCAGACTGGGGGTTGTGTAGTGGGGGGGGATGGGTTGGCAATAAAAACTGGAGTTGAGGTGACTGAAAAAAAGCAGCCACTGCCATCCCACCCAGCCACTGCCACCCCATCCAGTCCTGCCACACCACCCAGTCCTCAACAGGCTTCATCCCAGCCTGAGGGTCCTGCCATCGTTGATCTCCGCTGCTTATTTTTATTGAATTGAGTAGACTTTGAACAGAGTGTGCTGCTTTCAGGAACATCTGCCTGCTCTGGCTTGTTTTATTTGTATTTTTTTCCAGCAGCCCCCAACTCTTGGGAAGACCCACAATGCCTTCAAAGGGATTATGCATAGCTACAATGTACTTCATGTGTACATCGTTTTACACAATATATGTTGGTACACAATTGCATCAGAAAAGGAATAGGGTTAGGGTTAGAGTTATATCATGCAAAAAATAGTTACACAGTAAGTACATTGTAATGATGCATAATAGCACTGTAATTATGTGTAAGTATTCAAGTATTTACTAAGTAACCACTATGTGAATACACAATAATTAGAAACACTCAGTGTAAAGTGTTACCCCACTCTTTGTTAGGGAAGTGAGTCAATCACACTGTTGTTAATATAATGTATGGTGAGTAACCAGTCACTGCATTTCTTCAAATGGAATCCTTCATTTAAATATTTATTACGTTTGATCAACCGGGTACCAAACAAACATGACGCAATGCATGGAGTGATGTGTCTGGCAACACACACTGTATGAAACTAAGAAGTTTGAACCCTTGTTATCCTAGGTCCATCTTTATTGTTCTAACTGCAGCTTATGTTTAGGTGGAACTTCCAAACAAAAACTTAGGTTAGGACCCACTCCAACTAGAGCATCTACAATGCCAAACTCTGGGGCATAGTGGTTTAAGGACTTGCAAATGCAATACGTTACAGAGAAACCTAAAGCATATGTATCACTGGCTAAAACAATCAAGCTATGCAGGTTTTCAGCTTTTCAAAGTATTCCCGAACCAGACAGTACATCATGTAGAGTTTTCACAGTACAATTTCCAGCAGTTGACTTCTGTAATGAAATCTGCTAGTAGTGTGGAAACTCTAGATGTACATTGATCTAGTAGCGGTAACCCTGTGAATGGATGTTGGGTATTTAAAAACCAACCAGACTAAAACAGACGAAGACAAGCAGTACCAAACCCAGCGCTGCTTGTCGCCAACAACCCAGCTGTGGTTTTATCAGGTTGGGTTGTTTACTGTGAATCCAGTCTCTTGCTGAATCAATTTGAACTTTCTGTGCTGTCACGAATTACTTAAAAAACAAATAAATAAATAAAATAAACCCTTTGTGAAGGGATAGCTGCTGCAGTTACATTTCAAATTGAATGGTATTTGCAATGTCCCCTGGAGGTGTGGATTCTAGGCTGGCGGGAGAAGCACACTGAGAAAGAGAAAGCGAGAGATAGGATGTTAACTACAAGGTCAGAGGAAATAAGGCAGAAAGATTGCCTCAAACTTGCTATCAGTCCACACTGCTGGAAAATTACAGCCAAAGGGTGGGCTTTCTGGGAATCTGTGCTCCTCTCAACCACATTGCCCTCAACATTCCTTCACCCTTACAGTACAGCTGCCGGTGGAAGAGACAGACAGTGTGTGCGTGTGGTTAGAGCTGTGGACTGGGAGCCGGGAGATCCTCGAAAGCTAAGAAAGATATCTATATACAAGTTAGTGTGCATGCATTATGCTTTAGCACAGCGTGTGTTGAAATGCACAGTACTTTAACGGCAGGCAGAGGTGAAGGTAAATTGTTGAAATGTCAAATGAATAAAATGTTCTCAAATATATGAAATGGAAAGAGAACAAAGGGGCTTCAGAATAACCTGGGGCATTTTATATTCATGTATTAATTTTATTCCTTGTCAGTTATAAGAATGATGGCGCTCACAAAACAGTAATAATAACAATGAAACATGTAACAGCGGGAAGTATTGATGTTTCAAACAAATTATGCCATAAAGATTTATTTTTATGAACGTGGAAGTCAGGAATAGAAATATGAATACCACCTTCACTCTGCAGTATTCCTAAGGAAAGAGTAGCAAATGCAAGTTTGGAATTGGAGGCCATGGACAAAACTTTATAAGTGGTATAAATAAGTATTTAAGTAACGTGCAGTTTCCCATTTGTTGAAGTTTAGTGGATATGCCATGCAGGTGTGCATCTATCATTAGATTGCCATTTGAGCTCATCTCTCTGTATGTTGAGTAGGTTTTTTTGAAAGTTGATAGTTTCCTGCTTTAGTAAAACAAGACAGAAAGTATATAAATTTACTAATACCCTATTCATGCACAATTTGAAAATTGTATTTGCTCATTCCAGCTGATTTCTGTTCATTTTCATTGATTTGCATGTCTGAAATGTATTGCAACAGAGAAATGTCTGTTTAACCCACTGGTAAGACATTTACCTGGGCAAGCAGGTTAAGCATCTACGTCATGCAATGGATGGAACAGCATGGTGGCCTGTTGGGTAGGAGTGCTTGCTTCTTCTTAGTCATCAGCCTCTGGTCTTCCTTGGAGATCACATTTGAGTACCATCCAATGCCCAACTGTGCTGAGGGCTCCAGTACTGCAAGAATCTCCAGTTGCTCCTGGCAATAATTATCATCAAGTGCAGTTTATATTTGTATTATATACTGCATGCACGTTGCAAAGAATACATGGTTTCTCCGTCCTGCTGTACTGCCCAGCCCTCTCCTGCTTTCAAAGCATGACAAATGCTGCTTCAAAGAAAACTCATTCTGATTATTGCAGAAGGTGCCCTTGACAAGGTGTCCTTGTCTGTGATAATAACAATAATAATATGGTAAGGCTGTAAGTGACATGTGATAACTCTGGCCACCCTGGATGCCAATGTCTCGATGTGGATTGCATTGGCTCGAGGGCCACGTCTGTTTGAAGATTGAGAGGCTGGTAGCACTTTGCCTATTGCTGTTTACTCGATCCTGAGACTTGCAAAGGGACTGAGGTTAGCAGCCCATTCCTAGCACACATTGTAACAAATCACACGTTTTAACTGCAGTAGAGGAAACACACCAGGTTCAAATGTAGAAAATGCCAGCAACAGTCTAATTATGAACAGAAAGAAAAATGCACTAATAGTGGAAAAATACTGTACAGTGCATGCCATCCTAAATGCATTCTAAAAGTGATATCATTTCTTATGATGCCTTACAGGATTTGTAAGGCTGTACTGCTACAGCCTGTTTCATTTAAAGTTATTATAATAACCGACTAATTCAATAACTTCTGTGCGAATGTGTTATTCATTTTTTACTGATTCTTTCACTAAAGTTCGAGTTTTTTTCTTTGTAAGAGTGAAAAAAGGAAGCTAGAGAAATGGAAAGAGAACATGGGGGGGTTGAGAGGGGTTGGAAAACATTTTGCTTGGTGCTTTATTGTCGTTCACAGACCCTGGTTCAGAATGATGTTCATTACACATGAAATTAGCTTGTTAGCGCCAGGACTCTCCTGTGAGTTTTGGTTAATTAGAATATGCAGGTGGCTGCGTTCCCCGTTCCACAGCTCCTCCAGCGCGGAAGAGGAGAACGGTCCCCCAATACCAGAGAGAAGAGGAGGGGAGGGGAAGGGGGGGTGATAGCTCTTTTAACAGCTCCGTCTCGAACAGCACAACACCGCTCTTTTCTAATTACATTTCCATAACACTAGGGCCCCTCGCCCCAGCCTGTACAAAGCAGTGCTTTACAAAATTAACTGCGGTCTAAAGCAAAGTGGCTGATTTGTTCCAGCATGTGCTTTATCACTGCTTGTGTCAGATTGTTCGACGGTGACTCCCTCTCGTCACTTGAATAAAAATGAATCAATGCCTTTCGTTATGGGACTGTCTTGTAAAACCCATTCTTTTTGTTCTTTTCCTGCAGGAAAATGAGATTGAATATTACGACGCCAAAGCAGACTCTGAATATGTAAGTGCTGTTTATTTATTCATACAGTGTTCACCTTCTCCATTCATTCACAATGTGTCTTACCCCAGTTCTGTATTACCTTGTAAAACTATGAGTAGCTCATGTAGACCAATGCTAATGCTGCCACCTGAGTTACAATTCAGCTGTTTAATGCTCATGTTTTTATACATTGATTCAGCTATTTAATCCCATGAGTGTGCATTGTAGTGAAAATGCATGGGCACCTGCTATACCAAGATGTGGAGAGGTAAGATAAGAAAATAGAATATCAATTACAAATCAAGAATCATAATAAAAGGGAATTGATAGAAATGTTCAAATAATGGTAATAATAAATATATATATATTATATATATATATATATATATATATATATATATATATATATATATATATATATATATATATATATATATTGCTTCTGTAGTTTTGGTTTGTTGTGCATATGAAATCAAACTATTGTAACTGAAAATCTTGGAAAATTATTAAAATAGGCAATTTAGTGATTATCAACTTTAACTGATGACTTTAATAAGTCACACATGCAAGAGAAAATGAGCCACAAATGATTAAGTGAATGAGACTTTTTAGAAGTTGTTTAAGATGCCTAATTAAAGCACAAAGTGGTCTAACATTTTCAAACATGAGTGCCTATTGCTTCTATATCACTGCAGGTAGGTACAGTATATTAAGGATATAAACGACACATTTGCAGGCAGGCAGAGATGGACAGAGGGAGGGAGGGAGGCAGGCAGGCAGGGTGGCTGAATCAGGAATACTCCAGTAATAAATGCACATATTTTCACAACTGACTGATGAGCACAAACAGGTGCACTCAGATGCCACTTAATTTGATCAATATCTGACTTGATAAAAATAGGGTGCTAAATTTCATTTGGGAATTTGTAATTCAAATGAATTCTAATCTTTAATTATACACTGAATGTAAAAAAAAAAAAAGCATACATTAATTTTTTTATTTCAGCAATCAGCATATTTCAACTGTCAGTGAGTGTTAATTTGGCCTCTTTAATTATGTGCTTGTATGAGGAGTGGGTGGGAGATAGGGGCCGGGCGAGTGGGTGGGAGATAGAGGCCATGGGAGTGGGTGGGAGATAGAGGGGGGAGTGGGTGGGAGATAGGGGCCGGGGGAGTGGGTGGGAGATAGGTGGGAGTGGGTGGGAGATAGGGGCCGGGGGAGTGGGAGATAGGGGCCGGGGGAGTGGGTGGGAGATAGGGGCCGGGGGAGTGGGTGGGAGATAGGGGCCGGGGGAGTGGGTGGGAGATAGGGGCCAGGGGAGTGGGTGGGAGATAGGGGCCGGGGGAGTGGGTGGGAGATAGGGGCCGGGGGAGTGGGTGGGAGATAGGGGCCGGGGGAGTGGGTGGGAGATAGGGGCCGGGGGAGTGGGTGGGAGATAGGGGCCGGGGGAGTGGGTGGGAGATAGGGGCCGGGGGAGTGGGTGGGAGATAGGGGCCGGGGGAGTGGGTGGGAGATAGGGGCCGGGGGAGGGGAGTGGGTGGGAGATAGGGGCCGGGGGAGTGGGTGGGAGATAGGGGCCGGGGGAGTGGGTGGGAGATAGGGGCCGGGGGAGTGGGTGGGAGATAGGGGCCGGGGGAGTGGGTGGGAGATAGGGGCCGGGGGAGTGGGTGGGAGATAGGGGCCAGGGGAGTGGGTGGGAGATAGGGGCCGGGGGAGTGGGTGGGGGTGGTTATATTATTTTAGCTGCTTGGTAGAGCAGTTGGAATCAGTTTAGCTGCAAGCCGGCGAGACTGTGATCAGGTCATAGCCAGCGTGCTTCTGTCAGTGCAAAGCTTGCTCAACCCTTTGCACTCCAGTGCAGGAAAGCAGGCAGCACGGTAAGAATTCAACAGTCTTCCAGTACTCGGACCAAGTTAACATTATCGCTAGTCTTTTATTGTGATACAAATCTAGTGGTTCTTTGTTTTCCACATCTACCAACGCTATAGTGTACCTGCATCGTAAGCGTAAGGCATGTAGTCTTAAGGCAGCAGCATGGTCAGAATGCAGCTGTTGTGCTGTGTTTGAAACATCTGCTTATCCTGAATTAAAATCGAACCAAAGGATTTTCAACACATAAAAGGGAGACAGGAATGATGTTCAAGTGCATTGAAAAAAAAACATTTAAAAACATTTGTTTGTCCTCCTTTAGGGGAGCTCTGCAGTTGATGTGGAGCTGTGAAGCCAGACTTGATCATTGAATCGTCTAATATTTGGTTTTCTTCTGATTTTACAGCATGCATTTTAGCCTAAACTAACTTATAGCAGCATTCACAGAAAAAACAAACCCACTGTAGACAACCGTGAGTGGAAGTGATAAAGTTGGATCTAAACACACAGCAGCGCAAGGCCAAATCGGCAAGCTGTGAAGTAAACACTTCTTTAAAAAAAAACAAAAAAAAAAAAAAACACGGAGCACGGTGCCAGAACCCAGCTAGTTTTCAAAGCGCTAAATTCGCTAACTTCGTGAAAAAGGGGGCTTTGGACATGCCTGCCAAGTCATACTGCTGCCAATGCCGAGGATTTGGCAGTGCCTACTCCAGCGGCTGCTTAACAAGGCGCCCATCCCTGCGACAGGAGTGCTGCATGTGCTTTGATCTTCGGCTGAGCATTCAGCAGGGATATTGATATTAGGCAGGCAGGCAGGGAATGGCTTTGAGGGCAGTGGTGGTGCACTATTCCTCTGGGTTACAGTCGCCAAGCATTTTTTGTTAATGCTTTAAGACGAATGGTATAATTGAGGTACTTACTGTGGACCCCATTTATTAAAGTGGTTTACATTCAGGGTGCAATGCGAAACTCTACACTGGGTTACTCTGTGTTAGCAGTACAGAAACAACATCTGCCGAGAAGTACCATGTGAATAAAAGGTTGGCTGCTCTAACTGGAATCATGTGAGCGACCAGCATCCCAGCATTCACTGCCTGCCAATGATTGCCTGCGTGTAGTTACAGCAGCATTTCATATGAATTGGCAGGGCAGTGAATGTGAGGCGATTTGGGAGCAAAACACTTCACTGCGTCTGCAGGCTTTATTGTAGGAAAGCTGATTTTTCACTTTTCTTTGTCTTGCTATTTTTTTTTCTTTTTAAATACAGGTAAGTCTGCTGTTTAGCAGTTCAGTAATGATGGAACGAACTGCTGACGTTTTTGTGCTTGCGTTCTGGCAGCGTGGAACTGACTGACAGAAATCAGCCCGCGACTCGTTAGGAAGACTGAAGGCTTTTCAAAATAATTCTAGTCAGTCAATCATGGGGAGCCTGCACTCCCTCCCTCAACCCCCCTCTCATCTCGGGGCCTTGCGAGGACTTCCCTGTCAGGTTGCACCCAGAGGCCCAGCCACAAAGCTCAGCTCCCTCTGCTAATACAGCCCCACAGCATCCCCGCTCCCCCTTGCATGCCCTGTCTCTCCTCACAAACAGACAAGCTCCAAGATTTCTGACTAATTGTTTTTCTTCATGTAATGAATTTATTATGTAAAATCCTGCGGCGGGTGAGAGGCCTGGAGCGACAGGGTTTTTTTTTGTTTTGAATAATTGACAGCTTTGACTGCAGTTCATACAGCAGAAGCATTGCTGGCTCTTCGTTTCCCATCACTGATTTCTCAGCATTTGCTGGCCCTGAGTTTTCTGTATTGTATCTGAACTTTTAGAACAGTCACTGTACCCAGTTCTCTGTGCTGTACTGAACTGTGCCGGTTCTAATCTGCAGGGTCTTGGATACCCAGTACTGATACTGAAATATCTTTGGCTCATGTCAAGTGAGAATCAGGATTGTTTTCACCAGGCCAGCAGCATTTCTCAAAGCTATATCGTCAAAAGGAATTTATTTCTAAAAGAAAGAAATACTAATTACAATTCTAAAATGAGTAAGAAGGAACTTAAGATTGCTTTCGAGTTCCTGAATGTAATGTCTGAGTTGTATAATTCTGTTTTTTATTTTTAAATAAAAAGCCCAGTGATGAATAAAAAGCGTGTTGTAAATCATTTTGAGAATCTAGCTCACAAACCACTCGCATCGTGTCAGGAAGCTGGGTTAACAGCAACAAAGTGCTGAGGAGGAAAAAATAATAATTAGAAAAACCAAATTAATAAAACATTCAATTTATATTTCTAATGGAAAAGACAAAAAAGACAGGACACAGACAGTTTCTTTTGTTCTTGTATTATTTTATTCTCTCTCTCTCTCTCTCTCTCTCTCTCTCTCTCTCTCTCTCTCTCTCTCTCTCTCTCTCTCTCTCTCTATATCTATATATATATATATATATATATATATATATAATTAGAAATTTTTTTCTTCAGCTTTACTGAATTGAGATAATTTGTATTATTCAGTCCTTTGACACAGATCAGTGTGAAGAGCCTATGAATGCTGACGGCATTGAGGGCTTTTAGAGAAAGGAGACAGACATCCAGTCACCTATTATGAGGACGGGGATCTTCAGCCTCCTGGCATTGTGCCTGATCTGCACTAAGTGGAACTGCCTCTTTGATTTCTAATGCTTGGGCAGTGAGTGGATAGATGCTGAAAGGTGACAGGTGCGCTGTACTGTAGGGGGGTACCAGTGCCATGTCTGTTTCCTTCTCTATCCTTGGCAGGTGGTGTATGGGCAGAGGCAGGGGGAGATCTGTTGTATGGGTCTCTCTATCCACAGGCAAGTAGACTCATGCAACACAGGGTTGGGTTTAGGACATGATACTTGCACACGGTGGGAGATTAAGGGTTAAAAAATCTTTCTGTCTGGAGAATTAAAATTGCATTTTAATAGACCATTAAAACCTAGCCATAAATCACATCAAAGCACTAGAAATAGGTATTGGAATTACATTTTCTGAATACATCAACTCACAGCTTTAACCCCTTACCAGTTCAGAGCGGATCTCCCAACGACCTTCAGATTTTCCGGCTGATTGGAGAGGGAAAGCGGGACGACAGGTTCTGTCACATGCAGACAGGATCCTTACTGACAGAGAAGGCAGCTTCACGCTGGCCAGATCAGCATGTAACAAATAGAGACAAGTATGTCATCCGAAGTCACAGGTTACAGAGCTGGTCCAAGCTAGTCTCTCTCTCTCTCTCTCTCTCTCTCTCTCTCTCTCTCTCTCTCTCTCTCTCTCTCGCTCACTCGCTCTCTCCTCTGTTAGGATTCTTTAAGCCAGCTTGTAGCCAGGTAATGTCTGGTATAAACAGATATATAGATACTATAGTATCAGAGTAGCAGAACCCATAGCCACTCAGAAGGATTGCAAGCATTAAATATTACAATAAAATCAATTACAAGGGCGTTTTGAAGCTGCTTACACTTTTAAGCATTATAATTCCTGAAAAATGTTAGGATCCTATGTGTCTTTCACGGGGGTGGGGGGAGGGGGTGCATTTAAAAAATACAAAACAAAGCTGAGTTAATTCATGGAATGATCTTTTAGAGAGAGTTGATGCGGCCGACTGCGCACAGACACAGCCTCTGAAGAACTTTGCCAAAGGAGCTGTTTAGATCTAGAGCCTATTTATTTTTAAATTACAGGTCCTGGAAACGGCACGCTTTCTCTTCTGTTGATAGCTTATCAAGATTGAATCCAAAATGTCACATTAATGGAGTAAGATTAAATTCTGAATGTCCTTCATCCTAGTTTGACATTTAACACCTTTTGGATTTTAACGAAGAAATCCACTCCCTCCACTTCAATCTCTCTGATCGTCAGGGGCGATGGTGGGGAGGGGGTGTCCAAATCCAGCCTTCGTGGGTTTTGAGTCTGGACCTCTTACAGTACTCCTCTGCTGACACTCTGAGATCCAGAACAAATCAGAAATTCCCCAAGAACTGGGACATATTCCTTCAGAAATAATAGAGGTACAGATTCAGTGGAGATTCAGCTAGGCTCAAGACATAGCATCTCCATGCACAGCTCTCTTGTAAAGCACTCTATGTTATGCTTGCATGAAGGAAACCGTGGCAGATTGCACAGTATTGTGCTGTATTGTACTGGGATGCATCTCCTGCAGCAGGATCATACAACACAGCCAATGCATAGAGCGCATTGGAGTCTATTTACAGATTGTATAATAAGTGGATTGGGTAGCCTATTAGAGAACCCGCGGCTGGAATGAAGTGGGTTTACACAGAATATAATGGCTGGATTGGGGATGTATTACAAACTGCATAATAGCTGGATTGCTCTTTCTCAAACACATAGCCATGTAAAGAAGCCCCTTCACGCTAAGGTTTTAAAAAATGAGTGCTTTACATAATGGAAATGACCCATATAAAGCAAAAATAAAGCAGCAAGAACTCAAAATATTGCAGCACAATATTGCCTCTGATAATTTTTGTTGTTGGAGATCAAGACAGTGTCATATATTATTGTGAAGTGTTTTTGTGATGCGTCTGCTTGTGTGTGGTAGATGGCGTGCACATTAGAGTGGTTCGATGTGCAGGGTGGTAGTTATGATAATGTGTATTCCTCTGAAGAGCAGCACGCTGCCTTCCTCCTCATCATTATTTGGACACATTGCTGAGCAGCTTCCGTGCCGCAAAATACCTGCTTTGCATCAGCAGCTCTGTTATTAGGGTTGAATTGCAAATTGGCCCGATAAATATACAGTGCGGGGTGACTGTAAAGTCACTTGGCCACTTTTGCAATGCCTAAGTAACCAATGGTGAACCAATGCTTTTTCTCGAACACAACTCCATCAAAATGTCATTTTTTACACTGCCTGCACTCTAATAGTAGGCAATTACTTTTGTATGCTCTCCTGGCTGTGAAATAAGTTTATATTGCTGGGAACATTCTCCAGCCCAGGAGCTCATAGAACAGGAACTCCATGGGCCCCTTGAGTGCTTCTGAGCAAGAAGCACAAGGGGGAACAGATTGCTTTAATAAGATGTGGGTCTATTATACTGTGCAAGCTTGCCCCAGAACACTTACTTTAGACTTGATTGGGGCTAACTTATGTGTAATCAATACAACAGGACTTCCTGTCACTCCAGTCCGATCAACCACACAGCGCTCTATCACTGCAGTCACATTACACATTAAAAGCATGCAAGACACAGTCAAAATTGAAATAAACGTCAGATGAAATATACAAAAGATATATATATATATATATATATATATATATATATATATATATATATATATATATATATATATATAAAAAAAAGAAGGACAACAGTTCCTTTGACACTGTTCTGACTAATTTTGCAGAAACTACATTTTTCCAATGATTTGAACTTGGACTCCCAGTCTGGTATTTAAGCTTCAAGTGGACACAGCTAGTTATAGCAATCACGATACACTCACCCAGTGATCTTTAACGGCAATACAGATTGAGAGGCTAGAAGGGGAGAGGAGGTTTAGGGAAGCGCGTGCTGTGTTTAAGCATTGTTTGATCTTTGTTATTGGCAGCGCGATTACCTCTGCTCCTCCTTAATGCATTCTTTGATAGTCATATTTCAGCGCTAATTGATTTCCAAGGTCCTGTGCCTGCTTAATACCTGCTGCTTTGTTGAAACAGGACAGGAGGTTAAACTGAGACGTGTAATTAGCAGTTTTGTGGGAGGTGTGGTGTGAATATTTAGCACTTTTTAATTTTTTTTTTTTTAAAGCAGTGACAACCACTCCCACTTGACAGGCACCCATCTGCAGAACTAATAGGAGGTTAGGTTGATGAGTAATAGGATGTATTTTTGTACCAGATAAGGACTGGTTTTCAAGGAAAGCTATATTCATAAGGGCTAATCGTGCTGGTAGAGAAACTGCACTGCAATATCAGGCATTTACTGAAGCACTCTGCAGTGTTGTGGTACTACATAGTACATTATGTATGTGTATGTTGGTAAATCCAACATTGGCTTTAAAAGCAGAACACTGACAGTTACAAACCTTTGTAGCTGTCAAAACCCAAATTAACATGTACTGTAACCTATGTTTAATTAAGACATTTATAAAATACACATTTGATTGGGAGCAGGTAGTGAGTGGTCCTTTTAATTGACATAGACTTCAGGTTACTCAACATAGTGCTAATTTTGCACAGGGGTAGCCTGTCATTGAGGTAAGACTATAAGCATGTCAAGTTCCATTGCCTGTGAATGTATAATGGAAATGGAACATGCATGAGATGGGTAGTGACTCCCTGCTGCTGTATTCTGACACTGCAGCCTCCTGGGGCCACCTAATGCTGGGTTCCGTCAGCTTGACCTCCGTACTCTGCTCTGTCTGAGGCTGGGAGGTGACTCACTACAAGCAGATAGCAGGAAACTTTTGCAGACATCAAATTAGTTTCCTTACAATATAACCCGCTGTAAATCCGGTTCAGAATGATTGGTCCTTTGTCCCTCATAAACCAGCAAATGTGTGCATCTGTTCCCATCTCTGTACCTGTATCAAGTGTCATTAATGCAGTAGAGTGTGTTTTTTTAGTGTCACAATATCCTTTTCTGTTCTAGGGTGATGAATTTGATGGTGAAGAAGGAGCTCAGACGAAATCCACCAGTCAGCAGCTGCAGCTGACTTTCGTAGACGATCCCAACTTTAAAAACCAGGTCAACTACTCCAGCACCGCTGTGCAGATCCCCACTGATATCTACAAGGGCTGTAAGTGCTGTGCAATGGAACTTTTAGTGTCCTCGTTCGGGAATTAATAAGAAAATGTCAGTTTTCTGTTAATATCTGAGCGCTGTTGGAAGCCAGTAATGTTGGGTGAGTTAGTTGTGTGGGCTCCTCACTCTCACCTATGTGAAGTCACTGAGACCTATTATTGAATAGTTGCACCCAACTCTCAAAGAGCTTACAATATTAACATCTGTGAACCACATGACCACATGCATCAGCATGCTTTGTTGCAGGCTGTGAGATTTTCACATTTTCTTTACAATCTCCAGTTCTTCGGCCATTCAGTGTGTAAGACAATCCTTGCTGGATAAAGAAAGCCTGGCCTGGAGTTAGCTGTAGAGCAACAGAGAGAAGCTGTAGTGCTAGAAACCAGTTAATGATTCTTTTTTTTTTTCTTTTTCTTTTTGAAAGTGAAACAAGACCGTTGCAGTGTCCTGTCTGGGACCATCGCCATTATTGAGATTGAAACTGCTTCCTTAGAGCCATAATGAACCATTTTATGAATCATTATTTCAGCAATGATTAGAACTGTCAAGCCTCAAAACTTTCTAATTAGCTCAGGTCAAACATTCACTTGTCTTCTTCTCTAATTATCAATGGCTATTAAAACAAAAAAAAAAAAACTTTTTTTGGAAAATAAATTGGGACTGGAACTGTGAGCAAATAATGAAAAGAAACCAGAGGGTGCTGCTAGACAGCGAGTTTAGGGAATGCAAATGTTGAGTGGCCTGGCATTGAGTGGGTGGAGAATGGAGAGTAGCAATGTCTCAGCTCAATAATCTGTTAATCATTTAAAGCCACAATTCCATTCTTGTTGAGTTCCCTGTGCACTGAAGCGCTAGTTAAAGCATTGTACATTGAAGCAGGTGCAACAGTGATATGCTTCCCCACCTCACTTTTCCACAGACTTAAGGGGTATATATATATATATACTATTAGTAGGCATAAACAAAAATAGAGAATCATCACACGCGCAATAGGATAACAAAAAGAGAGCTGTAATTAGAAGCTTTACTGCACAAGTCTATCGCAAAGGGTCCCGGACTGCAAAGTGGGAAGAATTTGTCGTTCAGTTAAAATAGCACTATAAAAAAACAGCAACCCCCAAAAAATATCCTGTTACTAAGATAATAGATGAACACCCACGCTGTCAGACCATGATATTGTGGGTTAAACCTGTAGGGCTTACTTTAGTGCTTTTGTTCTCCATTAGAGAGAGCGAGAGCGAGAGACATAAGATTTAGCTTTCAGGGACTGATTTAAAATCACAAGTAAAATAGTGCAGAGTAGTGAGCAGATTGTGAACGGTGACTGGAGAATGTCATTTCTTCCTCTATGGCTGCTCATTTGGGTAACGCTCCCGGGACAGGGGGTAATTCTCTGACCTCTCGCCTGTGGCACTGAGCTTTTTATTTGTACCCCCATAGAAACTTTACATTAAGTATCACTCATTTCTGTGTATTTACTTACCAGTTACTTCATGAATACATGTGTACTTAAACATAAATACAATGTTGTTGTGCATAGTTACAATGTACTTAATGTGTAAATCTTTTTGCATGATTTATGTAAGTACACAATTGTATCAGAAAAAGGTTAGGGATAGTGTTAGGGTTATATCATGGAAAAAGATTAAGTGCATGTTGTATTTACTAAGTAACTACTGTGTAATTACCTGCCTTGTTGTAATAATGTATTGGCCTCTCTGTGTATTTTTTAAGCAGAATGTTTGCTTGACTGTTGGAAGTTCTAGACGCCTCTGCGTTCACAATCCCCTTTTTGAAACGTTAGATTGCACTCCTCGTCGGCTGAGTAACTGATCGGAGAGAGTGCTGACTTGTCAGATGTTTTGTAGTGAGCTTTTGGCAGAGATTATACATTTGCAACGTGACACAGACACATGACTAGCAAGCTCTGTAAACACGTTCTTTCTATTCTTTCTCCTTTTCGTCTCATTCGTCTTGAACTGTATATTGCTCCTAATGCTTTGCTGCCAACTGTAATATACTGTATACAGCTTGAGCCTTTACCAGTTATGATAAAGAAAGCTAGAAACACAATTGTATGGTAGTTTAGATGGGAAATCGCTATGTTATTAAACATAGATGTATAGCGTTATTAGTTATGCAAGCAGGGGACTTGCATTGCATTACCCATCAGACCAAAAAATGATCTATTTATCAGGAAAGTGTTTAGAGCACAAGCTTGCAAGTATGAAAGCTGATCTAAATGATGGTTACTCAGAGTTATATCATGGGCATACCTCTCAACTGCTGATCACCTGCATTCTGTATCAAGGGGCAGCTATTGAAAAAAGGGGCGTTAAGTGTGTGTGGGGAGGTTTTGAAATAGGTACTTTTCCACTTGATCTCCCCAACTATACTGTAACCCCCCCCTTGCCCAAACCATGCCCTGCTCCTGAACCAGTGAAGGGGCACTATCAGTCCTCCAAGTGCTAATTAAAACATTGAATTCAACACCCACCACTTCACCCACCACTAAACACCCAAATTACATTTTATTTGTTTATTATGTACTGTGTCGTCTCTAATTTAAAACGCACTCAGTCCAGAGAAAGGCGGCTTATTTATTTATTTCTTTTAACTCCCTTCTTATTTCTAGAGCGTGCGTGTTCGTGCATGCGTGTGTGTGTGTGTGTGTGTGTGTGTGTGTGTGTGTGTGTCATGAATTCTGATTTACGGAGTGCAGATAGCGAGCAATTAGAGACGGAAGAGGAAAATTGTGGCGTTTGTCAAATCTGATGACACTTTCCTTGCCTTCTAAACTGTCATTAAAATATAGATTTTCTTTTCTCAACAACAACAACACAGGATGAAGGAATTGATAAAGTGGGGTACAGTTGACCTTGTGTAGAAGAGGTGTATGTTCAGTGCCTGGAACAGTATTGTAACTCACGGCAATAAATGAATAGTGCTTAGATAGTGTTAGGAAAACCAAGTGTAAGCAGAGCTCACAAAGTTCAGCTTCACACACATGCACAAAAGCCTCCTCTCCTGACGACAGGCCATCTCCATACCAGAGCTTTCTCTCAGAACATTAGGAAGCCAATCATCTGATTTCTGTTTATCCCCAGGTGCCACATTAGGTGTTAGTCTAACGATAAATGTTTAAACTATATGTGTGTAACTTTTGAATATTGAAATCAATAAATGGAAGCGTACTCGCGTAGCAATTGGTGTTGTGCGCTCTCATTTACAGACGCCACATTAGTTTCCTTACAGACCAGTCCTGGGCTTCTCAGCCAGGGAGTCTGCCCCCCTGTGCTGAACTGTGCTGAAGTGTTTGATGGCTGTCCACTAAGGCTTAAAGTTGAGGCTGTGAAGCTCATTGAGTTCGAGACCTACTGTAAGCTAGATTTGAACCAAGCTGTCCTGGGAGGAAAAGCTATTGAATGAATCTAACTGTAACCACACCCAATAGTAATACAGTTTTGGATTTTGCCTGCTGTTTGCTATGTCATTGTTTGCAGTAAGATACACTGTATTAGATCTAAGTGGAATCCTGGCCTGTCTAAATGGTGCAGTCATATCTGGCTTTAATTTGAATCTACTGCAATTACAACACTGTGTACTAAGTGAAGCCATTATGAAACATAGCAGATGTATCATTTGGCTATGCATGTCAGGTGTGCATGCAAATAAAGCTATGGTAGATGTTAATAGGTATCATCATAATATCCATTATTTTATTGCCACACTTTATACAGGGCATAGGAACATCATGCTCCAATACATGCAAGGACATTTTTTAATTGATTGATTGATTTGTTAGATATCATTGGAATGAATTATTAAAGATGAAAAATGTCTGCAATAGCACTCAGGGGACTGCATTTCAGAGAGATTATGTAGTTTGCTCTATTAGGTTTTTTTTTTTTTTCTGCCATCACAAGAACAAAACAACCAAAAAAAAAACTAAAAAAAAACTAAAACAAGGAAAAAGGAGTCAGAGAAAATCTCAAATGAATAAATCAAACGAAAGGAGTTTGCTTGCTTCTCCTTATCTTGAAAAGCTCGTATTTCTTGTTATAAGATAGCTTATCATGAAAAAGAAACCCTGAAAACTTAGCAGCCCAGCTCTGTCTTTCTTCTTTTTAAAGGATTAATTCCATGACTTTGGGCCTAGGTTTTGTCCTGAGCAGAAAAAAAAAAATCACTTTACCCGAATGCTCTGAAAACGCTCCCATTTTTAATCTCCTTCCCAACAGATTAGACGCCTTTCAAACAAAGCATGTGCTGAATCTCCACATCCGTGTCAAGCCGAAGTAGAGGACTCGAGAGCAATGGGTTCATGTAGACCCGGGGGTCCGTATGTCAGGTTCCTACTGTCAGGCAGAGACACAGGCAAGGAGAGTGTGGCAGGGGCGTCACTACTACTGCTGCTGCAGTCTCGGGATGACTCAGTGCACATTGTTGTTGGCAAAAAAAGAGATTTTTTAATGATGGAAAAGATGACTTCTGTGACGCTTTTTGAAGTCTGTTTTGGTGGATTAAATACAATTTGATATTCATGATCTAGATTGTCTAAACTGTGGGTTCCTGTGTATGCTACGGGAGCGAAGACATTATATATACATATATAAATATATAAATATGAAATAACAAAAACCAACAATAAAATACTAAAGAAGAAAACATATGATTCAATTGAAAAAAGAACAATTTAGTTTGTTTATTTACAGTGTTACAGATATTTAAAAAAAAACTTTTTTCTTAAGAAGTGCAAATAGTGGGCCGCAGTGGCTAATACAGCTGAACAGGTGGGCCTCAGGTAACAAAGTCTGAGAATCCTTGTTCTAAACCACAGCACGTAAACATGATCTGGATGCCCTGCAAAGTTTATGAAGTAATCTTAACTCCCTGTAACACTCCCTGGTGTCTGATTTATATAGTCCAAGTGATTCATGACCTGTGATGATGTGTGAATAAAAAATATCAAAACAATTAGAATGATCAAAAAACTAAACATCGCGGGATACAGCAAAGGTGCAGCGATGTGTTTCTTCTAAACACTGCAAGGTGCTGCGTAACATTTTAAGAGCGCTGCACTGACTCTCAACACTTTAATGAACTTCAAAAGGGATTCACAAGACTGATTGTAGTCTAAGTGTTGAATAATTTACAACCACCCCCATCCTCGCTTGACACAACTATAAATTAAACACGGGCCCCGTACCAGGAATGAGAAGGAACCCATCAAGCCAGAGGCTGACTTTTTAAGGAAAACACGGCTCTGAGCTGTGGAGTTCAGACGTTCCTCTCAGTGACAGATGAAATTTATTTTACATCTGCTCAGCACCTCCAGTCCAGCTGCCAGAACAGAAAAAGGGTGTGCTCAGAATTCACTATTATATACTGGCGGGGGGGGGGGGGCAGAGCTAGAAGGCTTGCACAAGCACTTTGGGAAGACATTGTATAAAAAAAACCTGTTACTGAAAACAATATATTAAAAACCTACAAAGCTGAGCACCTCATTAATGTAGTGCATCGATATCCTGCTTTGTTGATCTGTTTGTTGTGGGTGACTGACAGAAGGGGTTGAGTGAATTGATCATACAGGGGAAAATGTATATGAACAGAACCTGTCAGGAGGAATTCAGTGTGTGTGTGTGTGTGTGTGTGTGTGTTGAAACTGCATATTTTGGCTTTTAAAAACAAATTGTGTCTGACATACAGTATATATGCAGTATACCATTTATGGACACAACAAGGAAATCGGGACATTAGCCTTAATTCTAGTAATGTTAAGAAAAGCTGCTTTTCTCTCGTCTGCTTCTGATTGTCCATCATATACAGACACTGTGATGGAGTGAGGAGAAACCCTTTCATTCTTTATACTCGCATGACTTGCCTTCTATCAGGGGGTCCAATCACGGTCCCGGAGGACCATTCCACTCCTGGTTTAGCAGATACAATGAGATCAGGGTCTTGATCGAGGTTTCATTGGTTCAATTAAACAATTTAGAACAGGGTTGGAGCAACGACCAGGACTGGAAGGGCCAACTTTGGCCACTCCTGCCTTATATGAACAGCTGAGGTAGAGAAAGTTTTAGTGCTCAAAAGAAGCAGCATTTTGATCCAGAGACAAACACATGACAAGAAAGTTAACGAAAAAGACCCCGAGCCGAGTCTAGTTGACAGACCGTAACCAGAGCAGTCATTGAGAGTCCAGAGACCACCGGATCATGAGAACTGATTTATTAGTCATTTAAACAAGAAAGAAAAGTCTTGCATAATAATGCAGCAGCTTATCTCTCAGACCACGAGGTTGCATCATTCCAGCTTCCTAATTAAATCAGAAAGCATACAAACACAGATTTCTGCTTTCAGAGCTCAGTGTATTCCTTTCCGTTTAATCAAGTCAGTATTTATGGTTTGATTACAGTACACACCATTCAACTTTTAGTCTGAAAACCTGCTCGGTATTAGTTTAAATCAAAGTGCAATTAAAATGAAAAGAAATGCAAATGCAGTACACTGTATTTCAAAAACAAACAAGTCAAGAAAAATCCCAAATTATTGGATGCAAAAAAATCTTTGCAATGCATGGATGGTGCTGTGCGCAGTTATGTCTCCCGCTGTCTTCTTTGCGTTGTAGATCGCCATTAAACAGAGATTTCACTTTGATTAAGACATTCATCACTGTCTAATAGTTTTATTTTTCATAAAATAAAACATTCCAAACATTGATAAATTACCAAATTAAAAAGCCAACAGACATGGGTTTCTTATGATTTACATCCATTTCCTTCAATCCTGAGTCATATTGAATTTCCTTCCCCTACCATTAAATATTTAACCTTTTTTATTATTATTATTAAGTGTACGGGAAATTAATCTTTAAAAAGACAACATGAAAAATCTGATCTGGTTTAGCTTGCAAGCTTCTAAAATGTTGGAATATGTGATTGAATGGTAGATGAATTTATAAAAGCAATGCAAAGAGCTTTTACAAAGGAAATGTATGATGGGTGGGAATGCAGTGGCATCTCAAAGGTTACATGTGTGTTTTCCTGCTTATTAGATACGGAATATGTTTAGTTCTCTGCTGACTTATGGTTTTAATTGCAAATAAAACAAAGAGACTACGGTATTCTTCAAATCAAAATTTCTAAAATGTGGTTATTGCTGTTTGTCATTTCTAACAATGTTTTTACCAAACTTATAATATACATAAATACAGTGCCTTTTTAAAATACATGTTTCCTAATGTATTGTTTGTGTAGTTGGATTTTCTCTTAAAACCCTTTTTATTACAGATTATGTGGATTTATACACTAGGATAATTTGATCAGTATTGAAGCATGTACTTGAATATATATACACCAGTCAGGAATGAGTTGATTTATGTTTATTTTTTGTATTTATTTATTTATGAATTTTGCTCCACAAGCAGTACAGTAGACAGTAGGCATCAGTATTTAAATCCTTTGATATATTCTTGTAAATTACAAGTGAATAAGAGAAGCCAGTTGCTATGAATTAAAAATTCCTTGACCCTATATGAACACAATTATGCTGCATTTGGAGCAGTCAATTTACCCCAAGTTACCCTGGCAGGGGTGATTCTGGTTGACTATCTGTGCAAGGAGACTAACAAGGTCACTGCGGGTATGTTTCAGCTGCGGTCATCCTGAATGAGTTGAACTGGACAGCCGCTCTGGAGGAGGTGTTCATACAGAATCGTAACGAAGACCCGTCCCTGCTCTGGCAGGTGTTCGGCAGTGCAACGGGAGTG
>NC_054556.1:2273787-2291287 GCF_017654505.1 Polyodon spathula | reverse complement strand
GCAGCAGCATTTATCAGCCCAGTGCCACAGAGGGATAGTTTCTTCCTTCCGATTGTAATTTACAGTGTTTTATGTCGATTGTTCTAGTTATTTTTTTTTCACATTTCAGATGTCAATCCCACCTCTGCTGAGAAAGCCCTGCTCACTGTCAGAGATACCAACCAACAACATGGAAAGGGCTGAACTCAAAAGCTGAGGGAACACAAAGCCACTTTGCGGCTTGGAACATGGTTTCCGGAGACTAGGTTTCAGGCCACTGCACAGAACACCAGGGGGGAATTGGGGTTTGATACAGCAAAGTGGCCTCAAACTAGGTCTCCTGGAACCAGATTTCAAGCCACTCTTTTCAAAATAGTCTCTTTGTGTTCCCTCAGCTTAAGAGACCGCAGACCACTGCTTAACATGTCAAGACTGCTTTCTCACACTTTCTCAACATAATACTCCAGTGCTTAGGTCCTTACATTGGTTACCAGTGAGTTACTGAATTGAGTTTAAAGTTACCATAATGATGTATAAGTTCCTTCACAGATTAAAAGATCATTCTGTCTCAGCATATCAGCTGTTTACTAATATGTGTTCCTCAAGTCCATTTTTAGCAGTACTGAAAGAATTAGTTTTGACGACTTGTCCTTATGAACTTCATGTTAACATTGATTAGGACTCTTGCTTTGCATCTTATGATTTGGTATGATAGAGTTACTGTATTTGAGCCCCGGAGGGATGAGTCAAGCCCCAGAGCTGAGAGATTATATGTATTAATGGGTTAGTGAGCTAGTTGGTTGCAGTGAATAAGCATCAGTGTCGCGCATGTGAAATATGCCCTGGACACGCCACTCCGCTTCCCAGGACCAGCTAGCCATTCCATCTGCTCATCACCTGGCCCTGGCATTAGGAAAGGGAGGTAATGAAAGGGAAAAAATGCCATCTGAGCCGAGAGGTAATTACAATGTGGAATCCAAGCAGAAACAACACATCTGGATTCCTGATTTTAATACAGAATGTAAAATGAGTACGAGGGGTGGAGGGTCCTTTAACCCTTTATTCCCTGGAAAGGCAGATTCCCTTTGGATGAGGCTATGAATTACTGAACCAGCTGTAAACTTGCATGGGATGTCAAATCCTCTTTGTTTGGCTGTAACATTGGATTTCACTTGTGTTATGTACTGTAATGTGCTTGTTTTCCAGCAGGAGGCTAGAAAGGCTGTGAAATGCAGCTGTAATATGTCCACCAGGTGGCAGGCAGAATAACATAATAAGAGTCCCATTGCATAGCGGTTTGATCAATTCCTGATTGTACTATGAGTTTACTAAGACATACCTGAGCTTGTTACCGATACACTGTGGCTGGTCAAGCTTGTATTAAAACCTGGAATGGGTAAAACTGCTCTGCATGAGGAGTCGTATTTCAGTCCTGTCAATGTGCAGCAGCTGGCTAGGTCTAATAGAGAATGCTGGTGTAATGTGCTCAGTATCTAAACTTGCACTGGTACCAGAAACTAGAAAGAAGTATAAAGGGATTGTTCAGAGACAGGCTACCCTGTGGGCACAGTGCATCCCCTGGTCTTGCTGGGGAGCTGTAGTCTGTGACAGGGAAACTCATTAGTGTTTCTAAGAGGAGAGAAGCGGCATGAGAGAGAGCAGTTGAACACTAGTGCCCTATGAACTAAAGCAATGGGTCTCATTATAAGAGCCTCTGGCTGCTTGCAAATGCTCCCCAGGGATTGGTAGTCAAACAAAAGCCAGCCTGTGACTGAATGATTTTACTGTAGCTAAACTGGGCTGTATGTGATGGATATTGTACTAAAACTTCAAATACTAGAGCCTGGTCCTGTCTGGACAAAAAGGTTATATCTCTTTCTTTCTTTCTCTCTTTCTTTCTTTCTTTTATATGCATTTTGTTAACAAGAAAATAGTGTTTTAAAAAACAAAAAGGGGTGAATTTTTTTTATTGCATCCTCATTAAAATGTATGGTAGTAAAAGCATTATAAAGTGTAATAAAGCAGTGAAAGCATGGTAAAGCATAGGCAAGCAGTGTAAAGAATTGTGAGGTATAGTAAAACATATTCATAAACATG
Organism: Polyodon spathula; assembly: GCF_017654505.1. Taxonomy (NCBI): domain Eukaryota; kingdom Metazoa; phylum Chordata; class Actinopteri; order Acipenseriformes; family Polyodontidae; genus Polyodon; species Polyodon spathula. Next base: position 2,289,211 of record NC_054556.1, on the reverse strand, counting down.
GCAAACCAGGGTGAACTATGGGAAATGCACAGTATAACCATGGGAAAAAACATGGGAAAACTGCAAAAATACTGTGGTAATAATGTTGTTTTAAGAAACATCATTACTGCCTTCAACTGCAGCAAAGAACATCCAGTCTGGCACACTCATTCCCACTGAAGATTGTTGTTGCATTGATGTGTATTTAGCCCTCTCTATAAAGCAGGATTGTGCTGTTTTTTTTTTTTTTATTCCCCTCTTAATTAGGATTTAGTAATTAAATTGATAAAAGTCATGCCAATGTGCTTCATGTTTCAGGGCCAGGTTCTGAAAGCCACACAGACGTACAGAGCTGAGGATAGTCTGCCTTTGATGTCCCACTGTTATCAGAAATAATTGGATTTCTTTCTCTCCCTCATTTTTTACCCTGGATATGCTCAGTTTATCCTGCATCACACGCTGGAGCAGCTGCGGGTTACAGCTTCCCTTTTCAACACAGAGATTCAGAAACAAACACAGTTTCACAGCTCAGCCGCTTCACTGCGGGTTTAGGGGTAGGAGGTGCTGTAATGAGCAAAGGGGTGCTGCCTCTGCAAGCAGCAGAGAGGACATTATTTCAACAAGACATGTCTCTGCGTTGTCACGTGCTGTAATGACACTGACAAAGACACTTCTTTTTAGTATCCCTCTGCTTTATGATATTCATGTGAGCAGGCTTATTCATGTGAGCCCCGGCTTATTACCAAAACTCAAATATGATAGACTGCCTTTTTTGTTTTATTTTTTACCAGCTTACGATTTGGAGTTGATAGCTTTCAGAATCTAGACCAATTAGTTTTTTTTCCCAAAAACTACAGATTGTCCGGCCTTTACTGCTACAGTAAATCAAAATAGCCATCTCAGTAAGTCATAGTCATAGTAAGCCATCCATTCGGCAGTCCTGTCATAAATAAAAACTGTAATGCCCTGAATGGCTCGCTCTGGGTTCAGCTGGATGCTGCTCACTGACAGGTTCTGTTCACATTCTGGTAGATCCTCTTCTGCCGGGACTGTTTCAGGCAGAAGCTGTTTTCTGCACTGCTGTAGAATCAGCAAAGGCTTGTAGTTTTCGTCAATGGTGACATGGTAGATCTGAGCTGGTTCTTTGACATCTAATCAGTTTCTTTCTCTGTGGTTTCCAGGTACATCCAGGGGGCGTCTTCTCCAAAGGACATGGTAATCATTGTGGACGTGTGAGTAACAAATAAAAACTAAACATCAAACCTCCCTCCCTGCCCATATCCAAATTACTACACCCCTGGGCTTTCTGTTTGCAGGATAACAGCGACACACTCTCTGACCTGTAACAGTAAAATAGCCAAAGTATCAGCTCTGAGGACACTGTGAACACTCCTTTCTTTTTAAAGCGATTTTCAAGAAGCTATACATTGGACGTGGGAAAAAAAGCAAAACCTCTCTATTGAGTTATATGCCTCACATCAGACATGCTCTTACATGGTAACTACTGTACAGGTGGAATTAGTGTGTAATTTCAGGGAAGTGTAACAGATCCATTGAGATGTAAGGTAGGAACCATTGGTAGTTACCCATGTGCTATAGCAGCGTGCAGTTAACAGTCATTTCAATTATGCTAATAAAAGTGTTTATTTTTTATTTTTTTACTGTAATATCATTTTGCACATAAGAGCCAGCCTCCCAGCATGCCTGCATCCTTTTTCAAGGGAGCATGTGTTTGAAAGCAAAATGTGGCTGTGTATTTCTAGGCTCTTGATGTTTTGAAAAGCAATGCTAGCCTTTCACTGCTGTGCTGAGCTCCTTGCGCTGTGCTTGCAGGAGCGGCAGTGTCAGTGGCCTGACTCTGAAGCTGATGAAGTCGTCGGTCAATCAGATGCTGGACACTCTCTCAGACGACGACTATGTCAACGTTGGGAAGGTAAGATCTCATTTTAGCATGTTCTTGGGAAGTACAACATGCCCTGTCCTGAATGAAGAGATTTCAAACTTGTCTTGTAGCACGTAGCTTCTTTGAACCATGCAACGTGCCTCAAATACCCGGCCTGGACAGACCAGGTGTATATTCTTTGGCTGTACAGGAGTACCCTTGAACTGTACCCCGATTCCCAGTATCAACACTTAAGCTTCACACACAGGATCATCAAGATTCATGAAGCATTTCTTTAGCTGCTTCTGAATGACTCAAGCATGCTTTCTTGTTTCACACAACGCACGTTCTATCCATAAACCCAACCCTTGCAATACGATAAACTCATTCTATTCTTACCAGGAAGCAGTATGACAGTCGAACAGTACCAGCCAGTCCAAAGAGACAGGGCTTAACAGTTGATGTTTATCAATGGCTGGTGAACTGGACTGGTATTAAGGGATCATTACACTCTCCAAGCCCAAGCTTGGCTTTTCAGAGGCGCTGCCTGTCAAGATGCCTATTTGTTCTAACTGGGATGGTGTTTTTTTGTGACGCCCATCTAGCACCCAGCTGAGACCACCCGAACCCGTTTCTCATGGGTTCCCCGCAGCCATCCTCTCAATATTACCTTAGCATGGCATTTGTAACCAGCTTCAAGTGTCAGTGGATAACTTATTGAGACGGGTAAACTCCTGCAATTTTAAGCAATTGCAGACCGAGTGCCGGACAGGTTTAACATGTATAAAATTGGCTGGAGATGAGTGGAGCGAGAGTGGCTCTATCAGCTGTCAAATAGCAGGCTGATACAATTTCGCTGTCTTATTAGCACGCAGAGTGGGGACGGAGCATGCCTACTATCCTGTTGATGTGCAGCCTTTCTCCCACTTTGAAAGGCAGAAACAGCTTTTTAAACAAAACAACAAAGGATTTAATCAGTCCTTTTTAATTCCGATGAATACAAATGCAGCAGCAGCATGACAAATTGAGCTTTTTATTTTCTTGGTTGCTTTTGCAAGTGCTGGAAGAAAAAAAAGTTTAATGCCCTGCCTCTCCTGTTCAGTTTTACAGCTGCCAGCTTAAAAGTGTGTGTGTGCGTGTGCGTGTGTCTTGTTGTGCGTGTGTGTGTGTGTGTCTCACAGTCTTCGTGTGTGTGTGTGTGTCTTGCTGTCTGCTTTTGTGTGTGTGTGTGTGTGTGTGTGTGTGTGTGTGTGTGTGTGTGTCTGCGTATGTCTCGCTGCCTCAGTGTGTCTCTCTGTCTGTGTGTGTGTGCGTGTGCCTCACTGTCTGCGTTTGTCTCGCTGCCTATGTGTGCATGTGTCTTGCTGTCTGTGTGTGTGTTTCACTGTCTGCGTGTCTGTGTTTGTGCATGTGTCTTGCTGTCTGTGTGTGTGTCTCGCTGTCTGCGTGTCTCTTGCTGTGTGTGTGTGTTTCACTGTCTGTGTGTGTACATGCGTATTGCAGTGTGTGTGTGTCTCGCTGTCTGCGTGTTTGTGTGTTTGTCTTGCTGTCTGCGTTTGTGCATGTGTCTCGCTGTCTGTGTGTGTGTCTCGCTGTCTGCTTTTGTGTGTGTGTGTCTCACTGTCTGCGTGTGTGTGTGTGTGTGTGTGTGTGTGTGTGTGTGTGTGTGTGTGTGTGTGTGTGTGTGTAGAATAATGTCTCCTCTCAAAGATGCCTGGGATTGAGGGTGTATGGTTGAATGGATCATGGTTTTAGCTGGGACAGCACTGAGATCCTGCAGTTTGCAAGTCTCATTCTCAGCTCATGAAACTGATTGGCATCAGAAACTGAGGATGTTATCCCCCCCACCCCCCGAGTAATTACAATCAGTTTTTCACAATTACTTGAAATTCTCAGCAACCAGCAGATATGGTAAAAACTGGAATGCTTTTTGATGTGGATAGAATTTGAATAGGAAGTCCTGGAGATGGTGTGGTGACAAAATCTATCTGCTTGAGAATTAACAGCCTGCAGCACGGCAAGACAAAGCCTGCCATTGCAGAGGGAGTGCAGTTTAAAAGCATCTCTTTGATGGGGGGAATGTCCGCTTGCAGTCTGCAGTTTGATTAAGTTGTTAAATCTCTCTCTCCCTCTCTCTCTCTCTCTCTCTCTCGCTCTCTCCTCTCTGAATCTTACTTTTGTATACGCATTAAAAAACTTACCATCTCGACGGATATAACTTACCAGAATCTATGTCAAAACACATCTTTTTAAATGCTATGCAATAGTAAAATATTGCGTATTTCACAACATTACACATTCTAAAAATAGGTACTTCAAGATATTCACGATTAAACATAACATTTATTGAAGCAGAACAAAATTGCGTGCCACATTCAAAAGTGATAATTTTCTCTACAGTTATTATATAAAAACTGTTAAAATATCAGACAAATATCAAATAAAATATGACATGAATAAATATAAAAATAACACCAGACATGTAAAATGTCCTCTTCTTGTACTGGACAGAGCCATCTTTGATGCAGCCGGTGTCTTTTTCATTGAAGACATTTTAATTAAATCATGCAGATCTATTCAGCGTGTTCAATAATTTACGGCAAGCAAAGTAAACCAGCTGTCGAGTTCCTAATGCAGTGTTACAGGTAGTACGTCTATCAGGCAAACTTTTACTGTAGTTATTTATAATTGATAAAAAAAATATGTATATGTACACTTTTCTGACAAAAATGGGAATTTTCACTGGGAATTGCATATTATACGGCGATGGGTAAATTTCACGTTAATCTCGTAGTCCGTGATAAACATGAAAAAACAACAGCCCTCCCCATTGCCTTTAAGAAAAATAATATAAAAACGGTGACCTGCAACAGACGTGCTACAGCAGTCCAGTCACACACACTCTCCTTGCTGGCCGAGACACGTGTGTTTCCACTGCATACATCGCACTGGACGCTCTCTAATTGCCTGGCCAGTCAGTGGGCGTCCATCACAAGACTGCATGAGCAAGCAACGTGAATGGTTGCAAAAGCTAAGATAAACGGAGGTACAGAGTGTTTGTTCTAATAACCGGAGAATCCAGCAGCTTCCTCGATGGATGATAACAGGCCCTGGGGGAGTTGCTATAGAACAGAAACGCAGATTAGAAACCAGGGGCTCAATTTACATTATTGACACTTTTCCAGAATTTCCTGGCTGCCTGTTGTCTGTGTTTTCAGACTGATATCTAGCACAAGCTCTTGTAACACCTGTTTCTATGTGGTGTGTAACACCTAAGGCCAAAGATTCAAATTCACTCTTCATACAGAGAAATGTGTTTATGTTTTAGTTTATTAAATCAAGGCAGAACAATGAATGATGGTTCTAATTTTGTGTTATTGGTTGTTGGACTAGCCCCGCCCCTTGTATAGAATACATAATTAATGAGCAGCTCCCCTCTAACCAGTTAGGAGAGACTACAGTAGGAGTGGTTTAACCTGAGCGCATAACTGAGAAGAGACAGAGAGGTATTACTGTTGACTGCCTTGTAGAAAAATAAAACTATAGTATCATCCAAAAACACATTTGCTTCCCATAATATACTATAGCAAACAGTATGTCACATAACGCTGAGTTCACTGTGCTTGTACAGCACTATCCATGGTTAATGCACTTTGCTATGCTTTTGCCATGGCAAACCACAGTAAAGTTTTACAGTCGCAGACAAAAGTATTTGGGTCGTTTTAAAAAAATTTGAAAAACCACGACAAAAGTATTTGGACAATCAATATATGTGAAACCCATTCGTTGCTAGTTATAGACAATTATTATGATTGAAAAGTACAACTAAACGAAAAAGGAAAAGCTACCATAATAATAGCAGAAAGACTTGGTTTACTGAAAAGCACTGTGTGGACTATTATTGACAAACACAGGAGAGCAGGAACTATTGCAACTACCTCCAGGTGTGGAAGACCAAGAAAGAGTTCTGCAAAATGTGGAATCGTTCGAGCAGCCCGGCAAAATCCTTGGATTACTGCAAAAGATTTGGCACAATAATTGAGAGAAGATGGTCAAGAAATTCACGAGCGAACAATTCAACGATACTTTAACAAGATGAATGTCCATGGGCGAATACCAAGATGCAAACCTTTGTTAAAAACAATACACAAAAGAAAGTGATTTGGAGTTTTTCTTCCTCAAGCACTGGCCACCTTTGTATTGTAGAAGGATCGATGAATGCTGCAAAATATCAATACATTTTTGTTACCCAGTGCTAGAAGGCTTATTGGACAGAAGTTTGTATTCCAGCAGGATAATGACCCTAAGCATTCTACAAAGTCTACAAAGGAATTTCATGAAAAAAAGGAAGTCAGTCTCCAGACTTGAATCACATCGAGATGTTGTGGATTGACTTGAAGGGTACTGTTGCAAAAAAGAAACCAAAGTCAATTGGAGAACTCAAAGCTGTATATCTCCAGAAAGATGCCAGGAACTGGTTTCAAAATACATAAAAAGACTTCAAGCTGTAAACGGAGCAAAGGGTGGGCACACAAAATACTAATGTAAGGGTGCCCAAATACTTTTAATAAAGTATGAAATTTGTTTTTGAATCTTATTTTTCATTGTATGCAATAATTTGTTGTTTTAATTATAAAGTTGAATCTCTGCTTTAATTTATATCTTTCAATAGAACAATTAGAAATTGTAGAAAGCACTTTCTTTGTGGGTTTAATCCTTCTTTTTTTTTTAATCTGCGACTGTGTATAAGACAGGGAGCTGGAGTTATTGTTTTCAGTGACAAGCAAGAAACCGGTTTTCTTTCTATGCCTTGGATAGAGGAAGCAATTTCAGCTGCTTGAGGTTTAGTTTACTCTTAGTAAACTCTTACTCTTAGTTTTAGACAAGCCGCACACAGACACATTTAACAGATAAACTGCAAAATGCTTAATGGATTCTGAGAGGCATGTGCCGGTACAGTTTGAGTGGGTCGAGGCAGCAAGGGGTTTGGTGAGCGGGCGCTAACATGACAGTTTGGAAAGTGGAGTGGATGGGTGAGATTAAGAAGACGATACAGCGTGTAAGTGATACTTACTCCCTTCATTTGCCTGTATAAATAGAACCCACCTTGTGTCATGTGCTCTCGAGGCTCCTGCAAGGGCCTGGGCCCAATTGAAATTGACTGGTGACCAGATGTTTGACAAGCCCTGTCTGTGTTGTTTGCATGTTGAATGTTTTCTCTTATTTTGTTTTTAAGCGACATACAGGAATTGGCTTCCATGTTCACATTTGTATTATTATTATTATTAGTTTATTTAGCAGAAGCCTTTATCCAAGGTGACTTACAGAGACTAGGGTGTGTGAACTATGCTTCAGCTGCAGAGTCACTTACGACAACGTCTCACTCGAAAGACGGAGCACAAGGAGGTTAAGTGACTTGCTCAGGATCACACTGTAAATCAGTGAGTGAGCTGGGATTTGAACCCGGGACCTCCTGGTTACAAGCCCTTTTCTTTAACCACTGGACCACACCGCCTCCTCTACAGGGGCCTTTCTGTTCTTCTGTTCTGAGATTGCCTGGCTGTCAAAATGGGATGAATGGAATGGGATGCCACCTTTCCTTTAAGAGTTTCGGAATTATTCATTTTATTTTTTTGTGTGGCTGTTTGTTCCTTGTTCTGTTCTGTTTTATCGTTGCGTATTTTGAAACCGGATCCGTATTGGAGGAGATTAAGAAATGCCTTTTGTCTTATCTTTATTTTTTGCCTGATTGTTGAAAGCGATAGTCCTGTAAGACCCGACTTATACTGCATTTGAAGAGTGCTTTGAAGTACTCCGTTTTGAATCCATTCCGATCAAGTAAACTTCAAATGCATTACCATAGTTCTGTGGGATTCACCTGTAAAGCAACAAAGGGAGATCCACTCAACCCTCACTCTAAGGTCCTTTGTTATAACACTGGCCTTGATTAAATCAAATCTATGGCATTATATAGTATGGCTATGGTAGCATGATAAACTGTGGTTGAATTCAGGTCACTGTATTGAATATAAAGTTATACAGCCAGTCTTTTATAAGACTTTCTTTCTGATCTAACACTGCTTCTCTGATAATTAAGGAGAGCTCAGCTATTCACTCTTGCCTTCCTGCCTAGACTGATGTTGTCATGTCTGATGTAAAGCTTTTATTCAGTCCTCATCCTGGCCCTGTTTTTTACATGGCTACCACGCGCTGGCTCCTGTCTGCTATAAACCATTATTGAAATGACCTTCAGCGAAACGGGTGCTGTCTCCAACGCGGCTCAGAGAAATGGGTTCCCGAGGGCAGGGTAGCGAGGAGGGCCAGAGAGCGCGTTAATAACAACGAGAGCCGGCTGAGATAATCAGGCAGCTCGGCAGCGGCTGGCTGAGAGGGCCCGAGCCCAGCTATCGATGACTGAGGCGGTGGATCAGTGATTATAAACCCGAAATGAGGTCTTCTTATCTCAGAGATTCTAGTTAACATACCCTGAGCGCTTCGGTCCCTCCAATAAAACTCCATAATCCTTCAAACAACAGGCACTCTCCCGAGAGAGCTGTGGCTTCGTCTCACTGCAGCATGCTGGAAAACAGGGCTGACGTGACACAGCACCACAGAGGGGGTGGTGGTGGGGGGGCTGTTTGTCCAAACTGTTGGCTTACCCTTTTACACTTTCACTCTGACTTTTAGAAGTGTGCTACATTTTTAACATCAGATTAGAGGATGTCGCTGAAGCACATTTTAAGTTTGAGGTGTACAGCACATAGAGGTACGAATCTTTCAAATCGGCACTGGATCTGAAAGTAAAACCATCCTAAAATATAAACCAGCTCTGTCGCAGATGTTTTAGATCTTTAAGATAGATGCCAGGAAAGGCCTGGCGGCAAAATGCTTGCTACAGGAGGGGGCACCATGTTGTTTTGGTCACCCAGTCAAATAATTTGCTTTGCAATAGGACTCCGCCCCTTACAAAGGGGTTTGCTAATGGGGGTTTAATTGGAAATTATCCAGAAACAACGCATGTCATAGATTGATTTTTGTGTTTAACTTTTAATAATGGTTTGTCAGACATTTACATCTCAAGCTGGGATCTGAACTGGTGGGGGCACAAAACCTGAAACTGGAGGGGTGGGGGGGGGGGCACTAGATCTAATTGAGGGGGCAACAAAATTTTTCATTCTAGTAAAAAGTGACAATAGATTACAGACAATGCTTACAGTAAGCCTCCCCACATGGACATACATGTGTCTCAATTTTGAAGTCCATCCCTTTAAACCCTGTGCATACAAAAACCTGGCTTTGTAATTCTGTTATCTTTTTTTCTGTTGTTCAGCTGTTACCACACATATTTTGACAGGGCCCTGGCAGTTGTGATCATTTCGACGCTATTAAGATGTAGCAAAGTGTTATTTCGTTTCTGTCAAATTAAAGGAGAGGGGGCAAAGCACGCTCTCTCACACAGCAGCTGTTTGCACTGCTAACCGTCTCCAGGCTCAGCTGTGAGGGGTGCTGTCTACAGGTTTATATACTGGAGCAGCACGCTCGGTGAAACGTCTCTTCATTGCGCTGATAAAGAGGTGTGCGGTGGAAGGGTTGGAATTTACAGAACGTGGTCAGAGCAATTGTGTCATATCTGCTCATCCTCCACTCACCTTGTTGTGTAAACCAGACAGTCTCTCTCTCTCTCTCTCTCTCTCTCTCTCTCTCTCTCTCTCTCTCTCTGTATGCTCGGTACCATCCTGATAATTTTTTCTGTGTGAAAACCAGAAGGGCGTTAATCACGATCTGCTGTAACTAGTGTTGTTCACACATATGCAAGATCAATGTCTAATTCGTGCAAAATCAGCATACTTGCATTTCTCTTAACGGAACCAGTGAGAGATCCATCACACTTTACCACTTCATCATGGAGTCCACTTCTTCCAGTGATGAAGGACATAAATCAAAAGTCATCAGAATATTATGGATGTTTAAAAATAGTTTTTACTAACTGTATTTATTTTCTAAAGTTAGCATGCCCTTAACATAGTAAAAGCATAGCAAAGTGTAATAAAGAAGTATGGTAAAGCATATTAAAAAAATGGCTTACCAGGGTAGCCTGTACTAAATGCATAGGATAACCATGGGGAAAGCATGATAAAACTACAAAAAATAGCATGGTAAACTTTAAGTGTTTTAGTTATGGACGTTGGCGACAATGTCAGAACTGTAACTGTAAACTGGCATTAAAGTAAGAGTAATGATAATAAAGAGCCAGCTGTACTGTATATCCAAAAACCTTGCAAGTGAAATGCAGCCCTAGGGAAGTTTCAGGGTACATTATGCTGAAGCAAAGGACACAAATGGAGCATGATTGATGGTAAAGATTCCAGCATGATGTAAGACACACACACTACATTGTAGCTGCAATTTGAGAGCCCTCGGATCGATCACTGTGTTTGGCAGTTGGACTGCCGTCATCCCCCAGGAGAGGTTGAAAGAGAGGTGAAAGTGTGTGTGTGTGGAGGGGGGGTTCAAAGGTATGATATCATTGCGTTTTTAGAGAGGTGGTGTTTGGTTTCCCTGGCAAGGTGGCAGTCCCAGTCATTGCACTCATTGATATGTATGCGGGTACACCAGCCTGTCAGCGTTTTGCCTGTGTTCGTTGATCTGTTCAGGTGAGATGTCCTTTCCTTACCTGGCTGTAACGCTTGCCTTGTTCCTCCCTGTCTGTCTCTGTCTCTGAGCAGTTCAGCGAGACGGCCGAGCAGGTGTCATGCTTCGATCACCTGGTCCAGGCCAATGTGCGCAACAAGAAGATGTTCAAGAGAGACGTGGACAACATGACGGCCAAGGGCACGACTGACTACAAGTCCGGCTTAGAGTTTGCCTTCAACCAGCTGCTCAACGTAAGTGTGCACAGCACCACTGCAACGAGGAACAGTATTGCACCTCCACCTCTGTGCCCTTCTGAAAGTTTCCTGTAATAAAAGCCTTACAAAGTGTAATAAAGCACAGTGAAAGCATGGTAAAGCACTGGAAAGAATATCGAGGTATGTAAAGCATATTATTAAACATGGCAAACCAAGGTAAACCATGGTAAATGGATAGCATAAACATGGAAAAAGCATGGGAAAACTGCAAAAATACAATGGTAAATAACCACAGCACTCCACACACACACACACACACACACACACACACACACACAGACGCAGACACGCACGCACACACACACACACACAGACACACGCACGCACACACACAGACACTGACACAGACACACGCACAGATAGACAGACACAGACACACACACACACACACACATGCACACACACGGCTCACCATAAAAGGCTTCTACCAGACACAGATGGGCTACAGTGATGTGGGGAGACAGAGTTTTATAAACTCCGGTGGCTTCAGTTAATCAGACTGATAACATTTATTTTTTCTGTAACTCAAAATTATTTTAGGCACGGCTTTTCAGACTCCAATTTGCTGCTTTCTTTTATCTGACTAGATCCCCCACTCAGTTCATATCTGGCTCAATGGAATCAATTAATATCCACATTTAAACCTCCACCCTCCTCCTTCATTCTGTAGTTTCTCTTCACCAAAGGATTCCCATTTCCCAGTTAATTGGGTTTTGTATTATTATTATTATTGAAAACAGTTCATTGGTCCTCTCTTGGTTCCCCAGGTGCTTCCTTTTTTTTTAAATGCAGTAGGTGTTATAGTTAATAATGCTCCATTCTTTCACTTCCACATGCCTGGGTCTGAGTACAAAGGGAATTATGTTGGCGGTCTCTTACTAGTAGCCTGGAGAGGCCAAGGCTTCAGCTAACTTTTCTTAATGTTCAATGACACCAGTATGCAGTGGTTCTGTCCTGAGAGGCAAGGCCAGCATCCAGGGGAGGAGCCATCGATGTCCTTCGATAAACAGTCAGTCCAATGATTGGTAAGGGCGGGATTTATACCTGTCTCAATCCGATACACCCCCACTGTGTGCCAGATCCCCTTAACATTTGTTCATTGCAAATGTTAAGTCTAAATCTAACTGTTAATTCTACAGAGATAGACCTTCAGATGCTTTTATGACTTAATATAAAATTAAGATTAAGATTAAGAAACTGAAGCTTAAATGATTCATTTCCACAGTAAGCTCCATTTTCTATGTGTTGAGCTTCATAGCTGGCGTGAAATTTCACTGGACTGATTACAGGCATGTCTGATTTGATTGTCGTCAAAATAGGACGCAGCAGTTTGTAGCCAAGACAAAGGATTTCCAATTTTTTCTGTGAAGAAATATTGATCTAGATTCTATAAAATGACATGCATGCAGCTTGTCCAGCCAAACAAGAATATACTAATGCATATGCCGTCCCCTGAAAGAAAACGCTTTGAACACGACACTTACTTTCTTTGTTAAAAACTCGATAATCCCTATGTCTGGTTCACAACGAAATTATAGACTGCACATAACGCAATAAAATGGAGACAGCCGGTATCCAGTACAACACACTAACAAGAACAAATGAATTGCTTGCAGGTTTGTGGTTCTGGCCCAGGGGTTTTTTTTTATATTAAAAAAGCACTTTTTTTGTGTTGAAAAAGCCCTTGCCCCAGCAGCGTTTATTGCCCAGCTGCCTCTTGGTCCTTCAGTGTAAGCAGCAGCAGAGCTTGCATAAGCAACAGGACCCAATACCCCCCCGCATGCGCGCAGAGAGCCAAGCTTGCTTGAACCAACGCCACTGCATTAACACACTAATGGGCGTTCTACACACTCAGCAATTTGTGGACCGTCAGGACGAAAGAGACAGTAACATTAGAAAATTAGAGCCTGCAATGAGGCCACGTTTTTTTTCTCCTTTTTTTTTTTCGGTTTGTTTCCAGAGTGTTTTTATTTAAGACATTTTGTAAAGTCTGGGTGATTATAAATCCAGTGGCCGTCGGTAAACATTAGTGCTGGAAAAAGATTAAGTCTTGGCAAGCAAAGAAGCACTAAGGCCGGAAGACCCTATTAAAACTATGGGGCATAGTACAAAATTTTCTAATTCCCTGAAAACCTTCATGTGCGTGTGGTAGCGTTGTTGGTGATACGTGATTACCCCCTTTTTGATAAAAAACATCACTAGAAAAGTGTACTATTATAATGGCATTAGCAAAAGCATAGCAGCACAAAGTTTTGTAAGTGGTTTGTTTTTTGTAATATATATAAAAGCCCCATCAGCAAAGGCGGAATACAGCCATATTTTAAGCGGCCGGGGAAAGCATAGAGGTTAAGCAAAGTGGGACATTATAGCCAAGCATACTGAAAATCATAGCCCAAAGACTAACCTGGTGAGTGTAGAAACCCTTAATTTTTGGTTAATTTAAAAAGCTTAGTTGAGTAATCTGGGGAAAGTGGGGAAAGGTGTAATTTTTATAAATTTAAAAATTTATTTTAATTTAAATTTTAATTACTTGTTGTAATAAGCATTATGTGTTTGTGGAATCGAGGCATAGCAATTGTGAAGTTTTAATGTGTTTTGTTAATTAATATATTCATTTTATATACAAAATAAATATTTTTGATATTCATTTTAAATTGTAGTTTTAAATGTAATTAAACGCATAGCAGAAAAAGATCTTTTGGTGTGTAAAATAATAAAGTCAGTTTTAAAGCATATTGTTGGGGTGGAGAACGTTTATAGGGGAGGGGAAATAAAAGTGTATATGGTATAAAATTTAATTTTTACAAGCCAGATCCAGTGAAAACATGGTTTTAAAGTGCAGGCAATAAGCATAGGAAAAAATAGTAATATACTTGTCGAGGTTTTTTATCGTTTGTCAAAAGGCCATATTTTATAAATAAACCATAGCAAAACCACAATGTAATAAAAAATGTGGGGAAAAGGCACCCACCATAGGGGGGGAATAAGCTAGCAAAGGAGGAAACAAGTACAGGGTTATTTTAAAAATAAAAAACAATCGTTTTATTTTCCGTAGTATATAACATATTTTAGAGAGCTCTATTAGCGTCCTGGTTTTTTAAAACTTTTTGTTGATAACCTTTTTCCCCCTCTGGCAATGATCACTTTCATAATCTAGGTGTCTTAGAGAAGAACCCCACCACTACAATGAATAACAAGTTACACCCATGCGGAAAAGAAGAGACGACACGAGTGCGAATGATGATTTTTTTTTTTCTTCGTGTGCAGTCGTTTCTGTCTTGGGCCCTATTCATGATTTTACCTTTTCTGTGGGCTTTTGTGTTTATATCATTTCGTTTTTCCTTCCTTTTACCCAGCTCGGAATGCATCTCAAAGGGGTTTGCTCAAGATCCAGTGTGTCAGAGGGGGGAGAAATGCTTTTGGAGCTGTCCCAGGTTTAAAGCATTCACCATAAACAGCAGAGTGTTGGGTGCGGTTGCCTTCATTGCGGTAATGGTTTTTTTGTGTCCCTTGGCTTGTTTGTCAAAGTAAGAGAACTATACCGGTGAGTGTTTGTTGTTTTTACACGATGGGATGACCAGCGGGGCACTATTAGTCTTCACCATGTTCTTTTTAAAGAGGAAACAAGGACCTATTTATTTTTTTTTTCATTATTTAAACGAAATAGGTGAGTTTAGTGTAAACCTCATAAGTGACAATCAGCGAAGTGATTATTAACTGAGTGTCCTTGGTTTTAGTGTTAAGTAAATGGGGGTATGAATCAGAAAAAGCCGGCACTATTTGCAAATGTTGGGTCAATGATGAGACAGAAGGTTTGGTGTTGGTATTAATGTATGTCGTTTGGATTTTACTCTTGTACAATGTCCTAATTTATGACGCCACCCTTTTGACCAACCCATCCTTGCTCCCTGGAGTGTTTTTTACAAAAAACATGGTTGGTGGAAGGCAGTTGGGGACCATTAATTACAGCCGCCAGCTATTGTACATCTTGGTGAGATACAGCAACTTTTTTCTAGAGTGATGTATTTAAGAGCACCCTCCATAGCTAGTCCAGTTTTTGTCGTGGGAAAAGGGAGGAGGGGGGGAAAAAACGAACAGCACATATGTACAGTACAAATTAACACAAGGGTGGGCAAAAATCAATGTGGTGATGATAACATTTTGCAGGAAAGCCAAACATAACGAGGCATGAAAAGCCGTTGGAAACAAAGTTAGACTGTGCATCTAAAACCTCTGCCGGATTGATTTTTTTTAAAACAGTTTCACTGCCCCACACGGGTCCAGCGACCCCCAGCGAGATCCCGACCGGATGACAAGTACAAGCGTGGTTCAGTAGCGGAAACTAGAATTCTTTGCGTATCCAACAGGGGGTAAGCTCATCCCTGGGAATCTGGTTTCGGCTTTCAAGGGGAATAATAAAGGGTTTTTTTTATTGTTTGAAGTTATGTTTTGAATTTTTTTTTTTTGTTTTTGTTAAATAAAAAAAAAAGGGACCCCCACCCACACCTCCTCGTACTCATTTTTACAGTGTCTGTATTAAAATCAGGAATCCAGATGTGTTGTTTCTGCTTGGATTCCACATTGTAATTACCTCTCGGCTCAGATGGCATTTTTTCCCTTTCATTACCTCCCTTTCCTAATGCCAGGGCCAGGT